>NW_016107503.1:2038898-2067587 GCF_001604975.1 Cebus imitator
AAAAAATAAGTTTTGAAAAAATGTTTACTTTGGAAAAATTTGGTTGAGATGAGACTATGGAATATTATGTAAGTTATAAACATTCTGTTTACCTTACTTAAAGACATAGCAAGAAAATAATCCATAAAAACACAGAGAAAAATGTTAAAAAATGAAAAATCATTAATGAGTTTTGAAAAATTATCAAATTAAATTATACGCCTGTAATTAGTATTCCTGAAGGAGAGAAGAGAGAAGTGTCAGAAAAAAAAAATGGAGGGACTGGCCGAGATGGTTGACTCGAAGTAGCTGGTGTGTGCTGCTTTCACAGAGAAGAGTTAAAGTGGTCAGTAAACAGGAGCTCTTCAACTGGACCATCCAGAAGGACACACTGGGATCCATCAAAGAAGCAATGCAGCCCACAGAGAGCAAGACTGGACAGTCGCCCATCCAGGATTGGTTCAGAGCCAAGGCTCCCCATGGCAGGGAAACAGTTGGGTAATTGAGAGCCTCTGGGGACCCAAACTTCTGCCACAGGCCTTGGCAATCCTGGGCACTGGAGATCCCACCAGCCTCCTTGCCCTGGGCCTGTACACTGACACAGAGAGCTTGTAGAGTCTGGACAGATCACTGCTTAGGCCCATGTGGCGTCCCAAGGACCTCGGAGTCCTGAGATCCCTGGTGCCAGATGCCATCAATCTGCCAGTGAGGGAGGCCAGGCTCTCTTATGGTCCCCCAAGATAGAAGCCGCGTCCACAGTACCGAGGAGTAGATGGACGCAGGCCTCCCTTCCGTTACACTTTACCAAGACAAGCCTTCTGACCTGGGACCCAGCACAGACACCCAACCGCCATCTAGGCACTCAGGCCAGTGTCCGCTATGCACTTCTCTGGCACTGAGCTTCCGGAGGGAACTGACAGGTGCACTATTTTTGCCATTGCTGCGGCCCCTTCCTTTACTCCCCTCAGGCTCAGGAGGGACCAAAGAGCCTAAAAACTGTCACCTGCCTCCAGCACACAGCTCTGCCTAATAGAATAGTAGCCAAACTGATTTCCACGTGGGTTTATGCCCCTGCTACTCCTCACTGCGCAGAGGGCCTCCTGACCTGGGCGCCCAGCACAGCAGGCCTGCCCTCGCCTGAGCATATCAGCCTACAGTACCTTTGCATTACTGTGGAGAGAAAACCCCAGAGACAACCTACAGGGTCTTTGCCATTGCGACTGCAACAGTGCTGCCTTTGCTGCCCTCCTGCTGGGCGCAGAATAAAGGCCCTAATCACTTTGCGGTCTAACCACTACACAGAGAGAAACCCAGGCTCCCTTCCCTGTGAGCCCTCCCTCATTCCTACTCCTCAGCAGGCAGGGCCCTCCGCTTGGAACACAGTGCTGCCCTTCCACCCCAGACCGAACACTCCCATTGGTGGTGGCTTTGTGTTTCTCTAAGGTGGTATTTCGAGAGGCAACTGATGACTCCTCTGCCATTGCTGCTGTGGCAGTATCGCCCTGGCTGCCCTGAGGCTGGGGAAGGAGCAAAGAGCTTGATACTTTACTCATGCCTCCTGCCTGTCAGAGCCACCTAACAGAGAGGAGACCAGCCTCCCTTTTCATGAGACCCCAGTGCCCCATTCTTCACGAGCTAGGACACCCAGCTCAGGCTTGCTGCCACTGCACTCATAGATGAACATTTTAACTGACAGCTGCTTTGTGTTTCTCTGAGGTGGCATTGGAAAGGTGACTGACAACCCCTCTGTTACTGCCACAATGGCAATACCTGCCCTTACGGCCACCAGGCTAGGGAAGGAACAAAGAGTTGGAGTACCTCACTTGCACTCCTAGTGCACTGCAGCAGCCCTACAGAGAAGAGGCCAGACTGTCTTTCCCATTAGCCTTCTGCATCCTCTGCCCTTCACCAGGCAGGGCCGTTGGCCTTGGGCTCACTGTATAGTTTTTCCATTCCTGGCTGAATGCTGCAATTGATGGTGTCTCTGTGTTCCTCTGGGGTGAATCCCCAAGAGATAAGTGAAAGGCTCTCTACCATTGTCACCGCCGAAGGCTCTGCACATACTGACCCCAAGCTGGGAAAAGAACAAAAAGCATAAGCTCGCTGCGGGGCTGTGATGCAAAGTCTGTGAGTGCCAAGCTGAGCTCTGTGGCCAGTACTTGAAGGGGCCAAGTTCTCACAGCACCAAGAGGAAGCATGGCTGCAGACATGAGAAAATACAGAGGAGCCACGTGGCTGCATAAAAACCTACCTACCAGCCATTGTACTGTCACAGCCTAAACTTCAAAACCAAAATATTTTACAATATACTCCCTTGTGAAATCAAGGACAAGAATTCAGCCACAAATAAAGGCCACACAGAAAGCCTCAGCCCTCTGAAAAAAAGCCAGAAATGAAATCAGGTGCCTATGCTCAAATTACATTACAGTTATAGGAACATAAGCCCACATAGGTGAGAAAGAACTAGCACAAGAATTCTGGCAGCCCTAAAAGCCAGTGTGTCCTTACCTGCAAATGACCACACTAGCTCCCCAGTAATGGTTCTGAACTGAAATAAAATGGCTGAAATGACAGACACAGAATTCAGAATCTGGATGGCAAGGAAGATCATTGAGATTTAGGAGAAATTTGTAGCCTGTTGCAAGAAATCTGAGGAATCCATTAAAATGATTCAACAGATGAAACATGAAATAGCCATCTTAAGAAAGAACCAAACTGAGCTGATAGAGCTGAAAAAGTAGCAAGAATGTCATAATGCAATTGGAAGTGTTAACAGCAAAATAGAAAAAGCTGAAGAAAGAGTCGCAGAGCTCAAAGACTAGTTCTTTGAATTAACTCAATCAGACAAAAATAAGCAAAAAATAATAAAGAAGAATAAAACCTCTGAGAAATATGAGATTATGTGAAGAGACCAAATTTTGTGACTAATTGGTGTCACTGAAAGAAAGAGAGAAGGAGAAAGCAACTTGGAAAACAAATCTGAGAATATTGTCCACAAAAAATCCCTGAACCTTGCTAGAGAAGATGACATGCAAATTCAGTAAATTTATATTGAGAAATAACACAGGGTGACCATCCCCAAGACACATAGTCATTATATTATCCAAGGTCAAAATGAAAGAAAAAATACTAAAGGTAGCTAGAAAGAAAGAGAAGGACGTCTATAAAGGGAATCCCATCAAGATAACAGTGGACCTTTCAGCAGAAACCCTACAAGCCAGAAGAGATTGGGGGCCTATATTCAGTACCATTAAAGAAAAAAATCAACTATGAATTTTATATCTAGCCAAACAAAGCTTCATTAGTGGAAGAGAAATAAAATCCTTTTCAGACAAGTAACTGCTAAGAAAATTATTTACCTCCAGATCTGCCTTACAAGAGGTCCTTAAGGGAATGCTAAACATGGAATCAAAAGACCATTATCGGCCACGTCAGAAACACATTTAAATACATAGACATTGACACTATAAAGCAATATACAGTCAAGTCTACATAACAACCAGCTGACAACATGATGACAGAATAAAACTTGTACATATCAACATTAACCTTGAATGTAAACATGCTAAATGCCCCACTTAAAAGTCACAAAAATATCATGACTTCACCAAACAAAATAAATAAGGGACCAAGGACCAATCCTCGAAAAACAGAGATATGTGACCTTTCAGAAAGAGAATGCAAACTAACTATTTTGAGGGAACTCACAAAAGAAACTATTAGAGTGAACCAACAAACAACAAAATAGAAAAAAAAAATTGCAATCTACCCATATAACAAAAGGGCTAATATTCAGAATCCACAAATAACTTAAACAAATTTACAAGAAGAAAACAATCCCATCAAAAATTGGGCAAAGGATCTGAACAGTCGCTTCTCAAAAGAAGACATTTATGCAGCCAACAAGCATATGAAATAAAGCTCATCATCACTGCTCATTAGAGAAATACAAATCAAAACCACATTGAGATACCATCTCACACCAGTTAGAATGGTGATCATTAAATAATCAGGAGACAACAGATGCTGGAGAAGATGTGGAGAAATAGGAATGCTTTTCCACTCTTGGTGGGAGTGTAAGTTAGTTCAATCATCATGGAAGACATTGTTCAATCATTGTGGTGATTCCTCAAGGATCTAGAACTAGAAATACCATTTGACCCAGCAATCCCATTACTTGGTATATACCCAAAGGAATATAAATCATTTTATTATAAAGACATATGCACATATATGTGTATTGTGGCACTGTTCACAATAGCAAAGTCTTGGAACCAACCCAAATGCCCATCAATGATAGACTGGATAAAGAAAATGTGGCACATATACACCATGGAATACTATGCAGTCATAAAAAAGGATGAGTTCATGTTCTTTGCAGGGACATGGATAAAGCTGGAAACCATTTTTCTCAGTAAACTGATGCAAGAATGGAAAACAAACACCACATGTTCTCACTCATAAGTGGGTTTTGAACAATGATAACACATGGACAGAGGGAGGGGAACATCACACACCAGGGGGCAGTGGAAGGATAGCTGTGGGGGTGAGGGTGTACGGGATGATTAGCAATAGGAGAAATACCTAATGTAGATGATGGGCTGGCAGATGCAGCAAACCACCATGGCATGTGTAAACCTATGCAACAAACCTGCACATTCTGCACATGTACCCCAGAACTTAAAGTAGAATAATAATAATAATAAAGAAATTGAGGATTACACAGAGATGGAATTTATAATTCTATCAGGTAAGCTTAACAAGAGATTGAAATAATCAAAAAGAATCAAGCAGACATTCTGGAGTTAAAGGTTGCAACTGAAAAACCTTGAGGATTGCTCCAGAAAAAAAAAAGAATGATTGGGCAGACTATCTGAAAATACACAGAGGAGATAAATCTAAGAGTTATTGGCCTTAAAGTGGACGTAGAGAAAGAGGTAGTAGTAGAAAGTTTATTCAAAGGGATAAAAACAGGGAACTTCCCAAACCTAGAAAAACATGTCAATATCCAAGTACGAGAAAGTTTTAGAATACCAGACAAATTTAACTCAAAGAAGACTACCCCATAGCACTGGTTAATAAAACTCCCAAGGATCAAGAATAAAGAAAAGATCCTAAAAGGTGCAAGAAAAAGAAACAACTAACATACACTGGGGCTACAATATGTCTGGCAGCAGACTTCTTAGGGCAAACCTTACTGGCCAGGAAAAAATGGCATGACAAAAGTGCTGATGAAAAAAAAAATTGACCTTCAAATTGTACATCTGGTGAAAATATTTTTCAAACATGAAGAAGAAATAAAGGCTTTCACAGTCAACAAAGTACTAGAAGTCCTAGCCAGAGCAATCAGGCAAGAGAAATAAATAAAAGGTAACAAAATAGGACGGGATGAAAAAAAAAAAAAAAAAAACTCTCTTGACAGATGACATAATTCTGTGCTTAGAAAATTCCATTATCTCTTTACATATGTTTCTAGATCTGAAAAACACTTCAGCAAAGTTTTAGGATAGAAAATTAATAAACAAGGGTCAGTAGCATTTTTATGCACCAATCATTTCCAAGCTGAAAGCCAAATCAAGAGCAGAATACCATTCACAATAGTCACAAAAATATGATGGAATACAGATAAAGAAAGGTAGTGTACAAAACTCTGCTGAAAGAAATTAGAGACAATAAAAACTCATGGAAAAACTTCCCATGCTCATTGATACAAAGAATCAATATTTTTTAAATGACCATACTACACAAAGAAATTTACAGTTATAATGCTATTCCTATCAAACTACCAACAACATTTTTCTCAGAATAGAAAAAAAAATCCTCAAATTCATTTGGAATAAAAAGGAATCCAATTAGCCAAAGCAAGTCTCAGCAAAAAAGAACAAAGCTAAAGGTAAGACACTACCTGACTTCAAAGTATACAAGTCTACATTAATTAAATCAGATAATAATGGCACAAAAGTAGGCACATGAAGAAATGGAACAGGGTAGAGAACCCAGGGATAAAGCTGCACACCTATAGTCATCTTATTTCTGACAAAGCCAATAATTACAAGCAATCAGGAAGAGATTCCCTTTCAATAAATGATGCTGGAATAACTAGCTATCCATATGCAGAACATTGAAACTGGGCCCTTACTTTTACCAGATATAAAAATCCACTCAAGATGTATTAAAAATTTAAACATAAAACTTAAAACTATAAAAATCGTAGAAGAAAACCTAGGAAATACTATTCCGTACATTGGCCCTGGCAAAGACTCCATGATGAAGACTCCAAAAGCAATTGCAGCAGAAACAAAAATTGATAAGTGGGCTTAAACTAAGGCTTCTGCACAGCAAAATAAATATTCCGCAGCGTAAGCAGACATCCTAAGAATGACAGAAAGTATGTACAAACTATACATCTGACAAAGGTCTAATATTAAGATTCTATAAGGAACTTAAATCAACCAAGATAAAGCAAATAATCTCATTTTTAAAAATGGGCAAAGAACATGAAGCAATACTTCCTAAAATAAGACTACATATAGCCAATAAACATTAAAACAATCTTCAATATCACCAATGATTGGGGAAATGCAAATAAAAACCACATTGAGATATTATACTATCCAACCAGTCAGAATGGCTATGACTATAAAGTCAAATAATAGCCGATGCTGGTGAGTTTTCACAGAAAAGGGAATGCTTATATACTGCCGATGGGAACATGAATTAGTTCAGACATGTTGCAAATTAGAGATTTCTCAAAGAGCTTAAAATAGAATTACCATTTAATCCAGCAATCCCATTATTGGGTTTATGTCCTAAGGAATATAAATAATTATACCACAAAGATACATGCACACACACATTCATGATAGCACTGTTGATAATAGCACAGACATAAAATCAACCTAGATGCCCATCGAGAGTGAACTGTATAAAGAAAATGTGGTACATATGCGCTATTGAATACTATGCAGTTGTAAAAAGAATAAGATTATGTCTTTGGCAGCAACATGAATATAGCTGGAAGCCATCATCCTAAGAAAATCAACACAGAAACAGAAAACCAAATACCACGTTCTTACTTATAAGTGGGAGATAAACATTGAATACACATGGACACAAAGAAGGAAACAGTAGACACTGGAGCCTGCTTGAGGTGGAAGGGTGAGGAGTGGCATGCAGTTGGAAGGCTTGCTATGCTCTCTCTTTGGTGACAGAATCACTCTTACGCCAGGCTTCAGTGGCACAAAACTTACTCATGTAACATCCCTGTATAGGAAACTCCCTGAACCTAAAATTAAAAATGAAATGAAACGCTCAATATATCAAGTGGGCTTAAAAATCTTAAATATTTGAAGCATAATAATGTTGATAATCTGTTTCTAGTATATAAAACTTTTTAAAAGGGGGAAATAGATAATCCAAAACTATAGTCAGAAATGTCAACATCCCTCTCACTAACTGATCCAAGTAGATGAACAACTAGTAAGGATATATAAAACATGAACTACATTTTCAACTACCTTGACTTGTCATTTACTGAAAAGTCTAAAATTAGTAACTTCTGCCTGCACTTTAAGAAACTGAAAGGAAGGAAAAATTAAAGTGAAATAAGTGAAAGGGAAAAGCAAAACTCATGATCAGAGAGAAAAAAAAGTCAATCAATAAAACCAAATACAAGACTATAGAAGAACGTTATAAATAACTAAATATTAAAAAAATTCAACAGCTTAACAGGAAATGGACAAATTCATTAAAACACAAAAACTATCAATGTCACTCAAGAAAAAGACAGCCTGATTATTTCTGTGTCTCTTAAAGAAACTGAGTTTTAACACCTTTCCTTTCCCTAGTTAATTTCATGAAACATTTAAGAAAAAAAATATATTTTATAAAAACAATTGTAAAATATTGAGGAAGCAGAAATAACACCCAACTCATTATTAAGAGATCTGCTTTAACCTGCTCCCAAAGCAAAAAAAAAAAAAAAAGTCATTATAGAAAAAATAATTAAAGACCACCCATTCATCATGAATATGAACATAAGATGCTCAACAAAAACTGAAAAATTTAATAACATAATAAATGAAAAGTATTATATAATACATAGTGATTAAATGGATTCATACCAGAAATTCAGGATGAATTTAACTTCGTAATATCAAACAACGTAATTAACTGCATTAATTTATAAAAGAAAAAATAATAATCTCAAGTGGTACAGAAAAATACATTTCATAAATCTGACATCATGTCATAATATAACTTTGAGCAAACTAGGAATAAAAAATGAATTTTCTTAGCCTAATGAAAGATAATGTGAAAAACTTCCAGCTAACATCATAATTAATGGTAATAGGATGAAGGATTTTCTGCTAAGATCAAAAACAAGGCAAAAATGTTCATTCTCATCACTCCTCTTCAATATTCTACTTAAGAACTGAACCAATACAATAGAGAAAACAAAAAGAAACAAGTCATACAAATTTGACAGAAAAACAGAAACTTTTTTACTAATGACAGGACTGGCAATTTTAAAAAGCCTAAGAAGAAAGAAAGACTAGAATTCATTAGTAAATTTAGCAACATTAGAGGATACAATCTCAATATCCAAAAATCAACTGCATTTCTACATATCAGAAATTAACATTAAAATATTACAATAAAATTGCAACGCTATTCGTATTAGAATTAAATAATGTGTATTGGCTGGGAATAAGTTTTACAAAACATGCCATGCTAGTAAACTGGAAATAGAAAAGACTGAATATTAATATTATGGCCTTATTTGTCGGTCAAAATTTAAAAACTTAAGTGGTCAAAGGGTGAATGATAAACTGTGGAGAATTAGTAAAAGTTAATACTATTCAACATTAAAAAGACATGAACTATGGGCACCAATATGAATAAATATAAAAATATTTATGCTAAGTGCAGAAGCCAGAAAAGTAAGAATATTTACTATAGTATTTCTTTTTGTCAAAATTCTCTGATAAACAAATTTGGTTTTTAGTGCTATGACAGTATTTAGAAAAACTGTCCTAAAACTTTTTGGAGAACCTTTAGGTTCCTTACTGTTTGGACTCAACTTTGCTTAATATTTTCATTTCTGAGAAAACATCAACATTCTTTCCTTTGTTAATGCTACCAGAGAGTATCTGTGAAGACTTTTGTCCCCTTATCTCCACATGTAGCTGATCATCAAGATTATTTTACTAAATATTTTTAATATTTGTCTCATTATTTTGTGTCTCTTTAATGTTTTAATGGGTTCTCATAAATCACTGGATGTTGTTAGCTCAAAATGTGTGAATTTTCTACCAACAATTACAGAATTGCTGTTAAACTAATGTTTCCAAAATATGAATCTGATTTTGATATTTTCTTTGCTACTTAATACATTTAAATGCTTGCTCAGCCTGCAAGATAAACCTAAGGATCAATAGCATAATATACAGGTCTCTTATAGTATATGACTTTCTTTTGTCTTAATTCATTCACTTTTCAACAAATATTAACTGAGTAATATTGTGGACAGAATTTAAGATGGTCCTATAATTTCTGTTTCTTGGGGTTATGCTCCTCCTTGAGTGAAGGTAGAACATGTGGCTATTCTATCGAACAGAATATGGGCGAAGAGAAGGGATTATGCAAATGCAATTAAGTTTCCAAAGCCATGAAATCCTCAGTAAGTAAAAGTAAGACAATAATTATTGGGCTTAACTTAATAAGTAAAACACAAGACAGTCATAACTATACTCAGCTTGAAGGAACAAGATACCCTGAGGTTCTATAACCATGAGAAAATAAATTCTGCCAACAGAAGTGGATAATTCCCCACTTAAGCCTCTAGATAAGAATATATCTCTGTTCTTCCCTTAACTTAAGCTTTATGAGACTCTAGAGAACACAATAAAGTTGTGCCTGAGCTTCTAACCTCTAAAAACTGTGAGATAATAAATGCATGTTGTTTTAAGTCAGTAAATATTTTGACAATTTTTTACACAGTAATAGAAAACTAATACAAGCAAGTATTCCCCACCTTGTACTATATTTTAGAGTCTGTGGAAATGTGTAACAAGAAAAATATATATGTAAGTTAAGATAATCTAAGGAGAGAGTACAGTCAGTACAGAGAGAAAAGAAAATCAAACATTAGATCCTGGTCACTCCAGCCTTAGAAAGAGGATGAGGAGGGACATTTAGCAACAGAGGTAAAAGCAGAAATTCCATTTGGCCCAGCAATCCCATTACTGGGTGTATATCCAAAGGATTATAAATTGTTTTGTTATAAGGACACATGCACACGAATATTTATTGCAGCACTGTTTACAATAGCAAAGACTTGGAACCAACCCAAATGCCCATTGATGATAGACTGGACAGGGAAAATGTGGCACACATACACCATGGAATACTATGCAGCCATCAAAAACGATGAGTTCGTGTCATTTGTAGGAACATGGATGAACCTGGAAACCATGGTTCTCAGCAAACTGACACAAGAACAGAAAATCAAACACCACATGTTCTCACTCATAGGTGGGTGTTGAACAATGAGAACGCATGGACACAGGGAGGGGAGCATCACACACTGAGGTCTGTGGTGGGGGGACTAGGGGAGGGACAGTGGGGAGCAGGGAGTTGGGGAGGGATAACATGGGGAGAAATGCCAGATATAGGTGATGGGGAGGAAGGCAGCAAACCACATTTCCATGTATGTACCTATGCAACAATCCTGCATGTTCTTCACATGTATCCCAAAACCTAAAACACAATAATACATATATATATATATATATATATATATATGAATATGTATAAAGTAGTGCAACCCCCCAACCCCCAGTCCAGAGGTTTTCTAGAACCCGGAATGAAATAGTACCCACTTGCAACTGTTGCACCTCCAGTTCCTGTTGTTTCAGAAAAGTTAGAGGAAGAAGCTCAGCCCTGAATAAATAAAATAAAACTAGTTGGATCCAAAGATGCCTGAATTGAAGATGAACTTCGGCAAACTCTCCTCATTACCATGCTAAAAGTCCCACTCAGGGAACAGCTTTTCACTGTTAGCCATAACTGTGACTTATATAGATGCACAATTGATGACGGCAACTGTGCTTCCTTGACCCCACCTCTAGATACCATGACTCAGCTAATCAACCTAATAAAAGCCCTGTTTTCACCTTTATTCAGAGAGGCTATGATGTGGGGATTTATTCCAGCTGTCCTGTTTACTTGTTCCAGGTAAAAAATTCCCTTTGCTAAATACTCATTTGTTGCAGCCACTGGACTGTCACCTGCCAAGCAAAAAACAAAACAAAACAGACAAACAAGCAAACATTGTGTGCAAAGGTAACAGTAGCAGGAAGCTGGAAGATCACCAACAGTGAATTAAACGTCGGAGCTAATGAGGTAGGGAACAAAGAAACATAACACTGTTTCAGAAGACTATGAAGATATATCTTGGGGGACAAAGGGACAATGGCTTGAAATTCTGCTGAGAGGTCAAGAAAGATGAGTAGTAATTTTGCCAAATGATTTTACAAAATGTGAACATCATTAGTGCCTGAAAGGAGAGCTTTTTAAATGAATTGATGGGGGTTAAATCTTGATTAGATTGGCTTTAAAAGAGAATAGAAAGGGAGTAGATAGGGAATGTAAACAAACAAGGAAAAACTTACTAAGTGCTTTCATGGAAATTAAATGTGTCAATCCTATTGAGTTTTACTAGAAGGAATTATTGGAACAATTCATTTCCCCTTTCGTTATGAATTTATTTCAAAGCTGGGACATGAGAAATTTGTTGTCCCATAATTTGATACATACTTGGTGCATTCATCAAAAATGAAAGCAAACTAAAAAAATTTTAGTTAAAAAAGACTAAAAGAATTCATTGTCACTAGTTCTGCACTAGGAAAACATAACATGTCATCCTTAGCCTGAAATGCAATGACAAAAGGTGGAAATTCAAGTCTTCAGGAAGTAATGAACAACAGAAAATGAGAAATATGAGGATAAATATGCCTGCTTATTTTTATTCTTCTATTTTTAAAGAACATATGACTTTTTAAAAGAAAAACTGTGACCTCATTCTGCGATTTATATGTGTATCGATGTAATTCATAATAATGATAACACAAAAGACACAAATAGATGAAGCTATCCTATTGAAAAATTTTCATATTTTATGTGAAGTTAAAAATATGTGGAATAATATTAACACAAACTACAGTGTAATCATTTAAGGAAACATATTCTAATGTCTACTGTAACCACTATGATATTGAAATGATAAACAGCTAAATCATAAAAAAAGGATTATAAAACAAAAATAGGAATGCTTTTATACTGTTGGTGGGAATGTAAATTAGTTCACCATTGTGGAAGGCAGATTCCTCAGGGATCTAGAACCAGAAATACCATTTGACCCAGCAATCCCATTACTGTGTATATACCCAAAGGAGTGTAGATCATTCTACTGTTAAGACACATGCACATGTATGTTTATTGCAGCACTGTTCACAATAGCAAAGACTTGGAACCAACCCAATGCCCATCAATGATAGACTGGACAAAGAAAATGTGGTACATGTACACAATGGAATACTATTCAGCCATAAAAAGGATGAGTTCATGTCCTTGGCAGGGACATGGATGAAGCTGGAGACCATCATTCTCAGCAAAGTAACACAAGAACAGAAAACCAAACACTGCATGCTCTCACTCATAAGTGAGTATTGAACAATGAGAACACATGGATACGGCGGGGGGGAGGGGAACATCACATACCAGGGCCTCTCTGGGGATAGGGGAAAGGGGAGGAAGAGCATTAGGAAAAATATCTAGTGTAGATGATGAGTTGATGGGTGTAGCAAACCATCATGGCACGTGTATACCTATGTAACAAACTCGCATGTTCAGCACATGTATCACAGAACTTAAAGTATAATTAAACAAAAAATAAGTTATGATTTATACAAATGAATACACAAAACCAGGGAGAAACTATGTAACTTTTGAGACAAGAACATGGAAGAAACTCAAGCTGGTATAATAAATTAATATAAATATAAATGATCGATACAGTTTGGCTGTGTTTCCACCCAAATCTCATCTTGAATTGTAGTTCTCATAATTCTCATGTGCCATGGAAGGGGCAGTTGGGAGATAATTGAATCATGGGGGTGGGTCTTTAGTATGCTGTTATCATGATAGTGACTATGTCTCACAAGATCTGATGGTCTTATAAAGGAAAGTTTCTCTGCACATGCTCTCTTGCCTGCCACCAAGAAAGATGTGACATTGCTCCTCATTCATCTTCAACCATGATTATGAGGCCTCTCCAGCCTTGTGGAACTGTGAGTCCATTAAACCTCTTACCTTTATAAATTACCCAGTCTTGGGTATGTCTTTATTAGCAACATGAGAACAAACTAATACAATGATATACTGAATAACAGTAATTTATAACATTATTATTATTATTGAGACAGAGTCTTGCTCTGTCTCCCAGGCTGGAGTACAATGGCACAATCTTGGCTCACTACAACCTCTGCCTCCCGAGTTCAAGCACTTCTTTTGCCTCAGCCTCCTAAGTTGCTGGGACTACAGGCACATGCCATAACACTCAGCTAATTTTTTTGCATTTTAGTAGAGGTGACGTTTCACCATATTGGTCAGGCTGATCTTGAACTCCTGTCCTCAGGTGATCCACCCACCTTAGCCTCCCAAAGTGCTGGGGTTTCAGGCATGAGCCACCATGCCTGGCCAACATTATTATATTTGTGTTACTGTAAATTTACATACTTATAAGGAAATATGTCATATTTATATGGTATAATATAAATATGAATAATGTATAAATATCCCTTACCTACAGATGATAATTTAACAAACCAATTAGATGAGCAATACAGTTGAACAATTAACAAAAGATATTCAAATGGCCAAAATAAGCATAAAAATTCTCAACAACCCTAGGTATCACAGAAACAAAAAGTAAATCCACATGAGTTACCACCATATACCTATAAGGCTGGCCAACATTTAAAAGGCTGATAATGCCAAATGTTTGTCAATATGTGAAACAATGGGTACTCTCACACATTTTTGATGGAAATCAATATGGCACAGCCAGTTTGAAAAAGAACTTGACATATTTTAAAAAGTTAATTATCCACTGATGTTATAATATTAATATACACTACACTTATATAATAACATGGAAGTAGGAAGTGAGACATAACTGTGGACCAGATTAAAGATTGGCAAAAATGGGGAAGAGACACCAAAAACAACTCTCCATGAGACACACTGAACAGCGCCATGACAGTTTATCATTGCTGTGGCCACATTTAGAAGTTACTGCACTTTTCCGTGACAATAAATGAAAAGTTATCACCACTTTTCTAGAAATTTCTGAATAACCCACATCTTGATTTGCATGTAAGTAAGGGTGAGTATGAATATGACTGCAACACTGCCCCTGAGCTGTGTCTCTCTACCCATTGCCTATGCAGGAGCAGTCACACAGCTTTACACTGCTGTTTCAAAAAGCCTGTTTTATTGTACCACCTTCACACTCTTGAATTTCTTCCTGGGCAAAGCCAACAACCCGTCCAGGCTAAGCCCCAGTTTTGGTGCTTGCTTGCTGGCTCTTTATCTTTTTACATTGTGTACTCTTTGGTAAGTTGTGCTTCTCAAAGAATTTATCATTTTCTTCTAAGTTGTCAAGTCTATTGGCAAATAGTTATTGATTATATGTTCTTATTATCTTTTAAATATCTGTAGATCCTGTATTGTTTATTCTTTCTTTTCTGATATTGCTATTGTGTGTTTGTAAACCTTCATTACTAATTGGTCTTATTTGATTTTGTTAATTTGTTTTTCAAAAAACACATTTGGACTTGTTTATTTTCTATTTCATTGATTTCTCTTCTCTTTGGTATTTCCTTTTACAACTAATTTATTGTAATTTGGTATTTAGTGGTTCTTAATATGGAAATGTACATTACTGATTTCTCTTAAAAATTTAAACAGGGTATTTTCTCTTCAAATACTACTTTAGCTTCATTGGACACATTTTGTTTCTTTGTATTTTTTGTATTCATAATCACTCAGTTCAAAATATTTCCTAATTCACTTGTGTGTTTTCCTATTCCAATTTTTAGTAAGTGTGTTATATAATTTTCACATACTTTCTTTACTATCACTTCTTCTAAAAAATATTATTTAGAAAATAATTATTAAAATTATTATTTGCTAGCTTTATTATTTTCTGGGTATAGATTATCCTCTCTGATATTTCAATCTTTTCAAAATTACTAGCCTGTGTTTTGTGGTCTAGCATCATGTTTATCATCATATTTTGTATGTAGTTAAAAAGATTGTTACAGTTGCTTATTGCAGTATAGATGTCAATTCAGCCAATTTTATTGGTAGAGATTAACAGATATGTGAATTTAATAATATTATTATGGCTAATTTTCTATCAATTACTGAGGAAGGAGTACTAAAATATCCAAATATAATCGAGTGAATATGTTCTCTTTCCAGATCCACAAGTGGGCACAGTTTTAAGGGCAAGAATTTTCCAATGCCATGACCCCCTCCCATCTCTCTCCATCCGGGAGATTTAACAGTTTATGTTTGAATTTTGCGGGCACAGGAAGAAACTATAAGTCAGTCACTCCAGTGGAAGATCTAAGAAACTCCTTTCATTGGCCTGGAGTCTTGAAGAAGGTGGGGGTTCCTCCCAGGATAAACTCCCCTACTCCTTCACCCACACTGGATTTCCAGCTCTCTGAAATCCCCTTCCACATAGTGAGAGCTCTCTTTCCCCTCCTGGATTTCCCCTCTGGAATCCCCTTCCACACTCTTCTTGGAAGTTTTTCTTTTCTTCTCCTTTTCTTCTCTTTTCTCTACCTAAATAAAATCACCTTTCTGTAACACCTCTTTCGTCCGATATTTTACTTTTATGAGCATACAGCATACCTGCAGGGATCCCTTCTCTTATTCTTAAGAGAGCAGAGACCAAGAACCCACAGCATTCTCTCAGGGGAGCCACGCCTCACCAATACCCCCACAAAAAACTTGGTTACAGAACTGCTCATCTCTTCCTCTATTTATACCCATATTTTCTTCCAGTACTTTTATATACATTACATATATATTGCCATATAATTTATTCATAATAAAATGCACCAGATATGATTTGGCTGTGCACCTACCCAAATCTCATCTTAAATTGTAATCTTCATGTGTCAAGGGAGGAGCCTGGTGGAAAATGATTGGATCACAAGGGCAGTTTCCCCCATGCTGTCTTCATGACAGTGAGAGAGTTCTCACAAGAGCTGATGGTTTTGAGTGTTTGGCAGCTCCCATTTTGCTCTCTCTCTCTCTCTCTCCCGCCACCATGTAAGAGGTGCCTTGCTTCCCCCTCACCTTCCACCATGATTGTAAGTTTCCTGAGGCCTCTCCAGCCATGTGGAACTGTGAGTCAATTAAGCATCTTTCCTTTATAAATTATCCAGTCTCAGGTAGTATCTTTATAACAGTGTGAGAATAGACTAATATCACATCTATTTGAAATATACAGTTTGATGAGATATGACACATGTATACAATCATATGACCATCACCTCATTTAAGATATAGAACATATTCGTCAGCACATGTGCTTCTCCCATGGCTGTCAATCACACTTACACCCACTGAACCCAAGCCACCACTGAACCACTGCATGGTTTTGTGTAATTATATATTTGTTTGCTTTTTGTGTAATTTCATAAAAATAGAATCATACAGTATGTATATTCTTTTGTTTGTTTTCATTTTACATATATGCCATTTATCATAGCATAATTTATGCTCTAGGACATTTGACTATTTTCAGTTTGGGCTATTACAGTTTCAACTATTATGAGTGCCCATTGACAAGCTGCTTTACAGGCACATCTTTTTGTTTCCCCTTGATAAACATCTAAGGGTATTGATGCAGGGAAGACAAGCCCCCAAATTAGATCTTAACCTGGGAGCGTTATTGCCTTTTCCCAGGAAGGAATTCAGGAGTGAACTGGCAATAGAAGAAACCAGCTTTGTTATGGTGACAGTGTTACAGCTGTGTGACTGCTCCTACAGAGCAGAGATAACCCATAGGCTGTGTGTTGAGGGCAGTTGCCCAGAGGCACTGTTGTAGTCATATTTATACCCATCTTTAATTACATGCAAATCAAGATGTGCATTATTCAGAAATTTCTAGAAAAGGAGTGGTAAGTTTCTGTTCATTGTCATGGAAAGGAGCAGTCATTCTGGAAGTTGCCACAGCAGCAGTAAACTGCCATGACACTGGTGGATGTGCCTTATGGAGACCTGTTTTTGGTGTCTCTTCCTTTGTATAGCCAATCTTTAATTTGATCTGTAATTAAGTCCTAATTGAGACCTACCGCACTCCTCCCTCAGAGATTTGATATTTCTCCATTAACTTAAGGGGGCTGAGGAGGGTAGAGGTCCACCTTCTGTAACTGCTTCCTACTGATTTTATGATCACAGGCCCTTCCTAGCACTGGAGGAGTAAAAATCTCTATATACCAACTCTAAGGGGCCCAAAGACAGGATACTTTTATTCTTGGGGTCTGTTGATGGGATGAGTTAAAAGCCTTGTGGCAGCATTGTCTTTACATGGAATCGTTGTAATTTGGAAGACACAAACTTTACTAAAAGGTTAAGCAAGCAATAGCCAAAAATTAATAATAACAAGATAGCTATCAAAGGTCCTAGAAGAGGTATAAACCAGCTGTGACTTGGGAGGGCACTTAAAAAATTATTTAGCGATGGGATCTTGCTACATTGCCCAAGCTGGTCTCAAACTCCTGAGCTAAAGAGATCGTCCCACCTTGGCCTTCCAAAGTGCTGGGATTACAAGCGTGAGCCACTGTGCTCAGCCAAGGGAGGGCACTGTTGATAGTCGACCAGATATAGTTGGGATCTGGGGCCTGGTTATATCTACATAAACAGGTAGCTTGCTCATAGATCATTTGAATGTTAATCTCAACCTGTCGGGTTGTTAATATGTATGCAGTAGGTTTTATTCATAACTGCACAGACTCTACTTTGTGTAGCTTGTAAATAACCCAATGTTAGTCTGTCATTGAGAATTACATTTGCCAAAGATTCTAGAGACTCTTAAATTCCCTTTAGTGTCTGACCTGTGCTTGGTGACTAAGAAATCTAGAGTTTCAGTCAAGATTCCTAGGATTGACCCATGATAGGCAAAGCCACCACAAGAGTGTTTTTAGTCCTGTTGACACCCTGATTGCCACCGGAATTGATTGTACTGCTCATTTACGTTTGGTATTTCTAGGTTTTATGGAGTTATAGACCATGACCGCTACAGGGGGAAGGGTGGCCAACATACATTTACCCCTGCTCCAAGTTTGATATTTAAGAGAAGGCTATTCCTAAAAGAACAGGTGGTTCCCTTGCAAGTCGAGTGGTTACAGGGTGTGAACTTTTTTCCATTCATGGCCACAGACAAAAACGAGGCCAGTGGGGGCACAATTAGAGATCTGATGGTGTGTTACGTCTACTCTTCACTGACAAGTTAGGTCTATAGAAATTTTCTTCCCCTGTTTTAATGCAACTGGTGAGTAATCTTTGTTTTCCATTAGGGGGTGGTATTTCCACCCCCAGATTAGGCAGTTGTTTTTTGCCATTGTATGTTTTGGTCCAGGATAAGGCACCATATATGGTCTCACTCAAAGTAGAATCCCGTTTACGTTGCTGTGGCCTTTGCTTGGTGATTAGAGTTGAATTAAAGCATCACAGGGATACTTTCACTTTTGTGTCATTTAAAAAATGGTGTGTGTAAAAGATAGATTCATTCGTGCAGTGGAGATACAGATACACAAATTCCCAAGTCAAGGTAGCAGTGCTGGGGCTGGGTTCAGGTGGAATTGGTTAAGCTGGGGGAAATTTCACCTACCAAGTAAGAGTCTGGGAACTTTGGGATTGCTATGGTCAGTTAGGAGGTCTGGGGAGATGACCATAAGGTTTTTTGGATGGGCCAGAAGGTAGAACTTTGTATCCTGAAATGTTGATGACAAGTCTAGCAACTACGAAGATGACTCCCTACCACTCTAAGTTTTGAAATGTTTTCTATAGAGTTTTTCCCACTCACAACACATCAGAGTAACTGGGAGACCAAACAGGATTAACAGTGGCAGCATGGCACCCAGTTGGGCTTTGGAGTGGCATCTGTCCTCAACAAGGACAAAAGAGATGTTTCCCAGGAGGAGGCAGTTGGCCAAAGCAACAGAAAAGAAGTATTACAATTAGAAAGAAGAGAACAATTAATGTTTCTATTTGTATTCACAGCCTCACATTACTATTTCTGGCTGTGTTGATTCTTTTAAATAGCTAAGGGAGGTCTTCCAAAGTTCCACAGATATAGGTCATGGTGTCTTCCTTTTGTGCCTGTGACTCATAAGAAATAGGTTTAATCTTGGATAGATGTACACAACTAGTTATTTCCTGAGGTTTAACAGCAGTGGGAGTATTGAACAACACCTTGTAAGGTCTGACCGCACCATGAACGGGGTGGTAACCTCTGTGACCTGCATGTACACCCCGGATGAGTTCCTGGGAGAAACAATCAACCCTGCAGTGCCTAACTAACTGGAGACATTCCTCTACTGTTTCTTATTCTGGCCTCAATTGACAAGGCCATTGGACTTTGTAACCGACCTTGGCCAAGCTCCTGACTACACACCCTATAACCCCCTCCCAGCTTGCAAACCTGCAGTCCCCTCCCAGAGTGCAAAAAACTGCCCTCAAGTTACTTCCGTTTACCACTGTGTACGCCAAACCTACAAAAATAACTCCTATCCGCCCATCTTCTGCTGTCTCCGTTTTCAACCTCAGCCCATCCGTGCCTGAGTGAATAAACAGCCTTGTTGCTCACACAAAGCCTGTTTGGGGGGGACTCTTCATCCAGAGTGCGCTTTTTAACATACCTCAGAGGGGTCCTTCTACTTATGTTGTAATTGATTCTTGGGAGATCCTTTTGTTCCAGTGTTTAGTAAAATCAATATGCTGGTTGAATGGATGGGGGTGGGGAACATTAATTCTTTCCCTTATGAAAGGGGCAATATTTTGTTTCTATATGCTTGAAAGACATTTTGAACCTAGCCTAAGTTGATAATAAAGGTGAGCATTCTATGTGTCTTTTTATCAAACAGGATGTTTAAAGTTTAAAAGGGGCTCTTGTAAGTCATTTCAAATGGACTAAGTTTTACAGTTACCTTTGGAGCCATCTTCACATGTAAAAGGTTTTTGCTTATGTCCTTTAAAAGACATAATTAGCTTTTCTTTAAAAAAAAATCTTATCTGAAAATTGAGGCCTCCATTAGAAGTGAAGATAATAAGTAATGCCTAGGGCTAAGAAAACCTGCCTGGTAACTTAAACTGTGGAGGGCCCCTTATTACACTGTAGGATTTTTGGTAATCCAAACATAAAGAGACACATATCTAAAGTAATACAATTCAGTCACAATTTTATCGATGACTGCAGTTAACCATTAATTCAACAAATATTTCTTAATTATTAAATAGAATATATTTTAAATTCCTCATTTCATAGATCATATCAAATAAATTATTTTTTACAAATTATTATATTATCACAATTGGCAGCTGTGTATGTGTTGTGTATATATATCCACCACATGATTACTAGCTGGATATGTGTGTTTGTGATCACAGACACACGTGCGCATACATAAACACACAGAGATGTACACACACTAATTTCAAGTACTTCAACCCAGTATTTCCATGGGGATTGAGTCAGTACATTCAAGGCAGACCTTATTATTATGTAAGATTTGAGGTTATCAGGAAGTTTCAAATTGTTGTTATTGAAACATCAATGTACTCTTTTGAGATTCAAAATGAACTTGCTGCACTTTGGTGCTGGTTACTGACACTTAATATTTGAAACCTTGGAACACTATTACATAGAAAACTTGAGTGATTATTAAAAGAGTAACCCGGGTTCTCCAATTTTATAAAACTCTGCTATCGAATCAGATTTAAAATGTTTAAATTCAAACATGAGCAGAAATCCCAACATTTAATATCTCCAGGGAATTAATGAAAGAAAACACTAGAGAAATATTGGGGGAAGCAGAGACAATCTTCTGTTTGAAAAATCTATAGACATTTACTAGTAGGATGGTAATAAGCATTTTCAGGGTTGTAGAAGCATTGAATAGAACAGTGGGGTAATGATGTTGAAATTATTGACAGAACTGGCAATAATGACCCACTAAAATGAAGCCAAATGGAATTAACCTGAAAATCCAATCAATGGCTCACTCGTTGAGGGAAAAATGAGGACAATTTCTGCATAATTTCACATTTTATTCTTAGTAGATTTGTATCACATGTAATGTACAGGGTGTACATATGTGTGAAAGAAAATTTCAGCAAACAAAATCAGGCATTGTAGTAGAAATTGCAGACAAAAGAAAATCAGTGGTTAGATTGACTTCTGAATTGGCAAATGGTGTGTTTTAATAGATACAATATTACTTAACTTTTAACACTAATTATTATGTAACTATTTATTGAAAAAAATGGCTCCTAAAAATATTTTATTCCTCTAATAATAAGTGTGGTAATAACAATATTGAACATCAGTTTTTTAGCATATCATCAGCAAGAATTTATTAAATTTCTTGATATGACAATGGTAGAAAGAAAATAATTGTAAATTAAAAATACTATCCACTTAATTATGCAGTGATATATAGTCATGTAGCTATGTAATAATAACACTGTGACTTCAGTTTCTTAACTGGAAATAAATCACCACTTCAGTACTTTACAGCACTTTTAGGTTCCTAAATTATAACATTAACAGAAGAAATATATAATCTTCAATATTTTTCATTGATTAAATAATTTTTAGAGGATAGTTAACTTTATAGATGCCACTTTACTAAAAGTTCATATTGAAATTTAGTTATAAAATGTTTAATAAAAAAGGTATAATATTTATTAGGTAGCCCATATTATGCATCATATAAAGGTTTATGAACAGAGAAATCTCATACTACATCCACAAACATAAACATAATAAAAATAACAGTGTATTATTTAACCATGATTACATGCCAAGTGAACAGTAAATGGACAGCTGATAATACATTCAATTAGACACAGTCGATCATATAAATTTCATCCACTCATTACATTTATTCTTTAACACTAAATTACTCTATTTATGACCAGCAGAGAAAATATGTATATAGTAAACATTGAACCTAATGACTGAAGTAAAATATTGAGTACCTTGGTTTTTACCATTACACACCTGTAATTTAAAAAAAAATAAATTGGATGATATCTTTTCTCCCTCTATGTTATACTTTATTTGTTCAACTCATCTGTCCTTTCACTAAAACAAAATCATCCCATTAATTCATACTTAATAGAAGACCTTTGTATTAGCTCAAATGCAAGTTGGTATCCAATTATCACAGCCTATTCCATTTTGAAAAATGAGGAAATTATAAATTTGTGATCTTTCCCCTTTCTTTAATTCCAATGTTCAGTGTGTTTTATTTGTTTTGCTTATTGTAAAGAACTCCAAGTAAACCTGGAGTTCTTGGAGTTTGCCTATTCACTTTAAAAGGTATGGTCAGCCTCACTGGTCTAACATCTGTAGTCACAGCTAGCTGACAAAATTATATAACTCTTTAAATTCATATGCTGCTGAATTTAGTGTAATTTCGAATTATGTATGATAAGTTTAATAATTTTGAACTGCATCTCATTGGCTTGGTAGCAGCAGCAACTGCATTAAGAAATTATTCTTATAGCAATATGCCACTGATTCATTTTTTTACTTTTCAAGCTTATCACTAGCTTAAGATATAACATTTATCTACCCCTTGAGTGTTTTTTAAGTCTACTTTCATGTTTCTGTGTGGATTTCTCATTTCTTTTACTCTCATAATATTGACCAAAATTTAGACAGGACAAGTTAATTACTGTTATTTAATAAGATATATTTATTATTATAAAATCATATGATTTTACAAAATTTTTTTTTTCCTGTGACCTATTATGTTTGGGGTATAATCAAATGTTTCCCATAGTTAACTAGGGTCTCGCTATCAAGCTAAGTGAACTAACTTATTTCTTCTATAAATTTTTTAACAGGACAAACAAAATAATAATCACAATAGCAGGAATTTTATTATGAAAGGTAATTATCACTGATTATACCACATTGAAAAGCATCTTTATTTTCTCCATCACGCCTTCCAACTTGGTCCATAGCCTTAAGTACTTTTCATGTATCTGTAATGGCATCACAGAAATACTACAGTGATTCTTTAAAATATCTGAAAAATACAAGAAAACCCATGATTACTTGAGAAGACAAAACAGGAGGGAAAGTATAAATTATAGTTGTCGTTTTCTGATTCCATGGTATATTGCTGCTACATTCTGAATTCTTGTCCTTTGCCTGATTTCACAACAGAGACGTTAATGCTCCACATTCCAAATTATTGTCAGATGTTCACATTCTAAAATGTTTGACAAATGAACAACAATTTGGAAGCAGTTATTTATGATTTTTCCCCCAGTCCTATATCGTCTTTTCCAAACCAAGTCAAGTACATTCAGTTTTAATGTACATGCTTTCCATTAATACTTTCTCTCCTTCCATTATATTACGCTTTGTAACAATTTTATTGTCTTTTGTATTGACACGTTTTTCAATGTTTCCAGATTCTGACTATAGGTTTTGCTTTCTAGTTCCAATTCTGCTTCTTTAGATATTTCAACTATTTAATTTCTGAGTATTGACCAAAAACAATAATAAAGGCTGTAAATCACTGTCTCTTTCAGTTTTTCTTATCTTGGTATGATAGACGGGATCGTTTTTCAGCTCATGCATTCACTCCCCTCTACCATTGTTGTTGGGTCTGGTTGTGTGGTGTGCTTGTGCAATTTGTTTTTCTTCTTGAGCTTCAGGTATTCACTGTGAGATGAACTTTCCCCAGGTTGCTGCTTGCACAAGAAAGGAGAGAGACTCATGGAACAGACTGAAATCTCACCTACAGATTAGAGCCAAGCTGAGAACAACGGCCTCACTTAAAAGTCTTCCTCAATCCCAGTTTAAATCACAGACCATCTTCAGATCTTGAATGTGAGACCATCTCTGTTGCTATAATCCACTTAGTTTGGGGGAACTTATTTGGTCAGCTTCTGATTGATGCAATTGATAACCTTCAATAACAATTTTTGACCTATCTAAACTCAATCCTACCCCAAACAAAACAAAAATGATATACTGACTTCATGGCACTAAAATCTAAGTGATATTCTTCTCAGTGTTGTGATAGCGTTTCCATCAGTTTTTTCAGAGATTGAGGATTCTTTCATAATCTGAACCACTCAAAATTTAAGTCCTGTCGTTTATGCTTTCTCCATTTGTTTCCAGGCTCTTACACTGATGCTAACAGCTGATGTACTTTTCCCCTCAATATTTTATGTTCCGATTCTTGGCTTACAGACCTTGTGTATAGCAATCTGTGGATGAATAAAACCTGGTTTGCACATTTCATTCTGTAACAGTCACCTTACCATTTTAATTCTGTATACTCTAATGATTAACCTTACAACTCAATTTATGTGCTCGTGCATATAAAACATTGCACATTTTTTTTTAACTATACTTCAAACACCATGATGTCTATTTCCACATGTTCTTATTTCAGGTCACAATTTCTAACCATTATTTGTTTCTGACCTCCTAGTCTAAGTAACAACCTCTCTTCAGTACTGTTAATGTCTACTGTAGCAATTATTAATTTTTAATATCCCTACTTAATAGAGTTCTTCAGCTTAAAATTATTACTTTATATTTGTTTTGTTTTGCTTTTGCTTTAATTTCCAATCTGTACCATGACTTATCTGGAATAAGTAATGAATCAATATTTTTCCTGAATATTTAATTAATTATTCAGTGAATAATTATTATGAGGATAGTTATCAATACATAGGACAAAAGTACTTAGTGTAGGAATTTTAGTAATGGAGATTATGACCAAGGTTGAATAAGTGTTAACTTAATGGAGGCCATGTTGCAACAGAAGTACAATTATTCTTTGTATAGATACCAACAAAAGATTTTGCAAATAATCCAGTGGAGATGACCAAATCTTCAAGAATCCTGTTCAGTTGTAAAATAATTTTTAAAAAGAGTTGTGTATTTTTAAATTTTTTTTTAATCGAGTCTCACTCTGTTACCCAGGCTGGAATGCAGTGGTGCAATCTTGGCTCACTACAGCCTCTGCCTCCTGGGTTCAAGCAATTCTCCTACCTCAGCCTCCCAAGTACGTGGGGCTACAGGCATGTGGCACCACATCTGGCTAATTTTTGCATTTTTAATAGAGATCAGGTTTCACCATGTTGGCCAGGCTGGTTTCAAACTCCTGACTTCAAGTGATCCACTTGCCTCAGCCTCCCAAAGTGCTGGGATTACAGGCATGAGCCACCATGCCCAGTTTCAGCATGTATATGTTATTGTTCGATGGACTGATTTGTACTCACTACAATATTTTTTAGAATACGTTATACAATGGCCAGGTTGATTTTCCTCATACTAAGGACAATCTGTGCACGAAGCAATTGTTTTACAAGCTCAGTGCCATGTTTTGTAGTTCCATCACAATTAAAACAAATTTATAGTAAAGTAACACATTTGAACCATGATGCATTTTCAATAACCATTATTTATCAGATCAGTGACATTCAGTAAAAGTAATCTTGAACTGAAACTTGAAGAAAAATTTTAGTAAGGAATTTCTACATATACTCAAAGAAATTTCCAAAAAATAAATGTTGAAATGTGGAATTTGGAATAAGATATTCTAGTATTGTTTCATTACTGTCTTGCCACTTTTACATTTTCTGAAAGTACCAGCTAATGAGTGAAAACAGAAAATAGTTCTAAAATATTGAAAAAGATTATTATTGATTAAAATTGTTGATATAATTGGGAAATAATTATGATTTTTATAGACCCTAAGAGAATTAATGCAAAATTAATAAAGCCAATAAATTATGTGGCTAACTTCAAATATTAGAAGAAACAAAAAACTCTGATAATAATTATAATCAATTTTATATTTCAAGGTAAAACAAATTATTCTATATTCAAATAGATATATGTATATGTTATATTAAAATATAAAACATTGAATATATACATATATCTATATTTTTTTAAACTTGACTGAAGAGACAAAATTACTTAAGTAAATGGCAAGAAAAACTAGGACACTATGTTCCTGTTTCAAAGAATTATATATTTATATATATATATATATGTATATTATATGGGTAGATCAGATTTCCTGAATCAATTTGTAAATTTTATTTAGTACTACTGATTTCCAATTTTATTATTTCTTTATTTTTAAATTTAAAATTTTTATTTTAAAATAACTTTAGACTATAAAGAAAAGGCAAAAATAGTACAGAGAATGCATTTGTACTGTTTTTCTAGTTTACACCAATGGTATTGTCTTAAAAAAGAAACTAAGTCATCAAACTAAGGTTTTTGACATTTTTCATAATATTAGCTATACTATACACCTTATTCAGATTTTACCAGGTTTACCTGCATTCTTTATTTCAGTATATTTCAGGAAATTTTATCGTGTGTAAATTTTTGTAACCACTACCACAGTCAGATTCAAAACTTTTTCATCATCACAAATAAGCTCCCATTTGCTTCTTAATGAGCACGTCCTTCCCAAACAGTAATATGCTTTCTATTGCTATAATTTTGTCACATGCAGAAAGTTATATAAAAGAAATCACACAATAGCTAACCTTTCAGATTGGCTTTTTTTTTTTTTTGCTCCAATATAATATGCTGTGAGATTTACAAAATTGTGTGAAACAATATTTTGTTCCTTTATATTTTTGAGTTGTATTCCATTATATGGATATATCACAGTTTGCCTATTCATCTTTTGAAGATAACTTAGATTGCTTCTTTCTTTGCTATTAAAGCTGAAATTGCTGTGAACACTTATATGCTGATTTTTGTGTAAACATATGTGTTAATTTCTCTAGAATAAATATGTAGAAGTACAACTATTATGTAATAAAATTTTCTTTTATTTTATAGGAAACTGCCAAGTTTTTTTCCAGAGTGACTGAATTATTTTACTTATCAATGTATAAGATATCAAGTCATTCTACATCCTCATCATATTTTGTACACAATACTATGCTTTAGAGATATGTAACTATGTTGTTTAATCACCTGTTTAATATTTCTAGCCACACAGTAGTATTCACCCATATCATGGCACAGTATTCTACCATCTCAGATCTTGCTTATTTATTCTTAAATTAAGGTCTTCTAACTTTATCTTCTCATTACTGCAAAATTATACATTCCCTGTAAACTACATGTGTGATTTTACTGGCATATAACCTAGTTATGGGATTCCAGGCTATGTATAATGTTAATAAATAGTATCTGGTTTTTTTTTTTTTTTTTTTTTTCCCAAAATAGCTGAACTGGTGCGCTTCACCAGGAATTAGTTTCTGTTTTCTATACACTAGCAAAAAATTTTTATTATTCAATTTTTATCATGCCAATTGCCATAAATTATATTTCTTTGCGATTTTAACTAAATATATTTTACTGGTAGTGAGTTGGAGCCTGTTTGTACATACAGTTGTGCACCATATAATGACGTTTAGGACACCTGACTGCATACACAGCAGTGGTCCCGTAAGTTTATAATGGAGCTGAAAAATTCCTATAGATATGGCAGCCACAGTAACATCTTAGTGCCACACATTATTCAACAAGGCTGTGGTCGAAGTGACAAACAACTTTAACCTAAGCATTGAAAAGGATGACATTGAGGAGCTGCTAGAGATAATTCCTGAGGAATTGTCTAATGAGTTAACGAAGCTAGATTCAGAATGCAGAGGTGAAGAAGAGGCCAGAGAAAGGGACGCTGCAGGAGAACTCCCAAGAAAATTCACAGTGAAGGATTTAGCAAAAGGTATGATGGACCTCAGCAAGCTCGTGAAAAACTTTGAAAACGGGACCCAACACTGGAAGATTTTCATTAATAGAGAGACATGTTCATGGTGCATTATCAGCTTACAAGCCAACCTGTGATAGAAAAACAAAACAAAACAAAACAAGAAAGCCATTATGGAGATATTTCTGAAAAAAGGTGATACCCTCGGAAGAGCCTCAGGCAGGTCCCTCAGGAGGTATTCCAGAAGGAGGCATTTTTTTTTTTTAATTGCAATTTAGGTTTTAGGGTACATGTGAAGAACATGCAAGATTGTTGCATAGGTACACACGTGGCAATGTGATCTGCTGCCTTCCTCCCCATCACCTACATCTGGCATTTCTCCCCTTGCTATCTCTCCCCAGCTCCCCACTCCCCACCATCTCTCCTCTATTTCCCCCCAACTGACCCCAGTGTGTAGTGCTCCCCTTCCTGTGTCCATGTGTTCTCATAGTTCAACACCCACCTATGAGTGAGAACATGCAGTGTTTGATCTGCTCTTCTGTCAGTTTGCTGAGAATGATGGTTTCCAGGTTCATCCATGTCCCTACAAAGGACACAAACTCATCGTTTTGATGGCTGCATA
>NW_016107503.1:2069977-2114265 GCF_001604975.1 Cebus imitator
TAGAGCCGGGGTGTATAATAGGCTATATCACAGAGCCGGGGTGTATAATAGGCTATAACGTAGAGCTGAGGAGTATAATAGTCTATATCATATAGCTGAGGTGTATAATCGGCTATATCTCAGAGCCGAGGTGTATAATCGGCTATATCGTAGAGCCGGGGTGTATAATAGGCTATATCATAGAGCCGAGGTGTATAATAGGCTATATCGTAGAGCCGAGGTGTATAATAGGCTATATCACAGAGCCGGGGTGTATAATCGGCTATATCGTAGAGCCGAGGTGTATAATCGGCTATATCGTAGAGCCGGGGTGTATAATCGGCTATATCGTAGAGCCGAGGTGTATAATCGGCTATATCGTAGAGCCGCAGTGTATAATCGGCTATATCGTAGAGCCGGGGTGTATAATCGGCTATATCGTAGAGCCGGGGTGTATAATAGGCTATACCATTTAGGTTTCTGTAAGTACACTTCATGATATTCATGCAATGAAATCACCTCAGGATACATTTTCAGAACTTACTCCTTTTGTTAAGCAGTGCGTGACTGTGGTTACCTGTACTTCAGATTTCCCCTTCAGTGAATTGTTTGCTCTTATGCATTAACTCTATTTATCCAAGATTTTCTCTCTTCTCCCTACTTTAAAGGATTTTAAAAAAATTTTCTAGCAATTATCAATTGAAGTGTTTTCTTTTAATATGTCATATCTCTACAGTTGTTTTATTGCATACAAATTCCTTAAATTACATGTAATCAAGTCCAGTATTTTTCTATAAAGCAAAAAGAAACACTTTTGATATTTATCAGTAAGTTTTGTACGAACTAATCACAAAATTTATTTCTGTCTGCATAATTGGGGCTTATATATAGAAAAGAAGCATAATTAGTGAATGAGAAGTATTTTGTGGAACTCAAGTATTTTCAATACCATAAACCCTGCCTTTGAAAAGATTCAAACATATTGCCCTTCACATTTAAAAAAAGATTGATACCTATGCTCATTACACTTTTTTTCATTCTCATTTTGCTAGAAGCATGAAAGTTGACATCACATTTTCCTGATCTTATTTTTATGTCTGATTCAAAAGTGAGAAATAGCACTGTTGAAACTTTACATCACATTTTATCATGTGTTGTGAAAAGTTGAATTGATATCAACTAGAAAAAAATGTTATATTATTTCCTTGCAGCAAATTACCTTTCCCCACGAAGATTCTAATCCAAGATGTCCCACTGCATGGTATGCTATAAGAGCAAAGTCCCTGTAATTTGAAGAATAACATGGAAACTCATTTTTTATCTTAAAAAAGAAGCTTCATGAGCACTGTTGATACTTACCTTAGAGAGAGACAGAAAATGAATTAAATAAATAGATAAGTAATAAAGAAAGCTGCTTAGATTTTCTTTTACGAATATTGTGAGAAAAAAGCCCTTCCTTCCCTGAGCAGATAGCAGCAACCAAATTTAAGTATGGTAAATTTGAGGGAAGAAAACAAAAGAGAGGAGGAGCTACTACGTAGAGTCATTAGGACTTTATCAACATGCTATAGAAATTATTAATGTAAGATATGGTTCATAAATATGCTTCTTATACAGGTATATCTGAAATTTGCTGTTAGTCATTTTATATTTGCAGCCAAAACAATTCAGAGCACTAACTGGCAACACCTACTTCAAGCCCTGACCTCACTCTGTATTGCACAGAAGAATCACATTGCCAAGTGCTTAGGAGAGGTATAACAGGGAACAAATGAAAGCAAAGCCTGCAGCCAACAGCCTGAGTTCCATGATAATAAAATACTAAAAATACGAGAATTTGAGGTTGAATTAACTTCTGCCATTTTAGTGTACTTAAAACTGTAACATATATTAAACATATTTGATAAATTGTATAAATTGCGCTATTATATTCCAATAGATTTGAAAGCATTGTCAGATTGTCTCACAATAAATTTAATCATTGGTACTAAATCGATTTGTATCTTGGTCTACTAATGAAGCCAGAGCAGATAGCTAATATTTACCAAACATCCACATGTGTGCATTTATGTTTCCTCACTTCCTTTTCACTAAGCTTGAGTCTGTGTTACTCATCTACCCAGTCAAAATGAAACACGTTTATTCTAGGCCAAAAATTTCTCCTTTCTCTCTTTCTCAGATATGAGTTACTTTGGAACTCTCATTTCCCAGAAAGAGGGTCAACAAGATTACACATGGCTGATTTATCTGCTTTAGATTTTGTTTGGGTGAAAATAAATCTTTTGTTTTGTTAAGTCCTTGAAATTTTGGAGCTGACTGCTGTGGTAGCTATTACTAGTTACACTGACTAATTCTACAAACATCACAAATGTCAATTGCTTAATGATACATTTTTCTGTTATTGTCAACAGTCTTCATATTAGGTTATATTCTGTCAACATCAAAAAGAAAATGGTCCAATTAATTTATAAACCTTGGGGATTTTTTTCAATGCAGAATGTATACTTTATTGGAATAGGGTTCCACTCAATTCTAACAACACTCAAAACAGGTTATCCATAAATTGTTTAGGATGAGAAGTACAGAAATAAGACATAAAAAAGATAGGGAAGGAAAATAAAGCTGAGAACAAAAATTAACCAAAACAAAAAAATATGAAAGGCAACAGAACGAGTACTAAGTTATATACTAAGAGTAAAAAGGGAGAAAGTTTCACAATGTATAATGTCCTTAATTATATAGAACTATTTTGGGAGGAAGACAGAATGATTATTGATGAAATCTAAAGACAATCACAAATAAAATATTTACTAAGTTCATTTGTCTTTAAAAGTAATGAAAATCTTTCTATCCAAAATTATGTGCAGATCTGTTTAAATACTGAAAATATTTTACGAATATGTTGAGATTTTCCACAAAGTTTGATGGATAAGTAATATTGGACCACGTTGATCCTATGGCTCAACACATGACCTCTGGAAGTTCTTACGCCCCAGTTTTGGACATATGACTGCTTGACAAAATGTCAGAGGAAAATAAATCTAAAGTAGAAATGAATAATGATCACTGCACTTGGCAATTTAGTGAATACTTTATTTGTAGATAAGATCATTAAAGAGACAAACTCATAATAGCTAAGATTTATGCTAAAATAATTAAATATCTAGCTTAATATCTTGTTGCTTAGACAAAGTATGCATGTAAAAATTAAAGTGTCAATACAAGCTTGAAATGTTACACTCAATGACAGATGGGAAGAAAACGGTATTATGAATGGTCAAATTGACAACTAAGAATAATGAATTTGGAGATTACTTTTGACTATTCAGGTGAAGCCAGATTACTGATACATCAACTTGAACAGGAAAAAAATCTGCTTTAAAAATTATAGTTTTTAACTGAACTCTTTCTGTAAAACCAAGTAGAATACCTTACATGTCAGTAGCACTGAAAACATATTTAAAAAAATAAATACATTAAGTGTAATGCATGGAATAGACATTTTAAAATGACCAGACCTAATTTTATTTTAATATTTAATAGAACAATAACTTGTATATGTATGCTGATCTTTGAGGCAATTTACCTTTCTGATAGCTTGGATAATAAAAAAATTAACCAGGACATCAAAAAATAAATAACACATTTACACTTTAATGTGTTTTGGTGTTAATACTTATTTATAGTAAGGATGACTCAAAAAGTAATGACATCTTTCTTTTCAGAAGATTTTATTTTCTTTTTCCTTTCAAACAAAAGAAAACAAAATGAATGAAAAACGATTTGCCTCCTAGAGTAATGTCTAAGCCTGTATGAATCATTTACTCTACTTGGTATGTAGTTGATTTTGAAAACCTAAATAGCACAATTAGATGAATTAAAAGAACTTGATTATATAAATTAATTAAATTTTTTTCTGCAAAATAATTTTTCTTCAACAATTGCTTGTCTGCTTTTTATAAATATGTATAAGATTAAAACATAAAATTGATTTATTTAACTCTAAATTGAATTTTACTAATTGAGCATGTGGATGTATAAATCAAATTTTATTTTAATCTGAAGCTTGAAAAAGAATGTAAATTTTTTTGTGATAGCTTATAAAAATAAAAATTCATCTAATTTAGAGTAATAATACAGTGAATAATTTAAATAATAGCGGGTAAATAGTACTAAAGAGATTATATCTTGGAAAGCTAAAATAAGCAATGAAAGCCTCTTTTTGCTTCCACTTGAGTAGTAACTTCAGGTGGTCTGTGGAATGAAAACAATGCAAATAATTCGTAAAGCTTTTGACAATAGGTACTACTAGCTATGTATTGCCTTTTGCGTTATTAAAAGAATGATTGGTGGAAAAATTGGTAATAAAAAATGTCAGCATCCCTTTTTTTCCTGATACTAGATCTCTGTAGTGAATTGTTCTAGAAGGATACTCCAACACAGCTAAATTTTAAGAATTGTAAAATGTGTATTTATTGTATTATTAGTTGCAAAAATATTAGAAAGAGAAAAAGTGTAGCCTATTAAAATACGTTGAAGCAAGATATCAAAACCATCACTGAGATTCATAAAAGAGTGGTTGTTAAATTTGAGGGCAAGACTTGTAGTTAATTAGCCTACTTAGGCATTTTTTCAACTTATTTAATCCAAAAATCCAAAAATGAAAAATATAATTTAAAAACTCACCTTTTTTTTGAGGATTTCTAATTTTTACAGAACAAGTTTTCTCTCAATGCACTCTGGGAAACATCTTCCTTGAAACAAACAAACAAACATGTTATTTTAATGTTCCAGAGGTCAGAAGTCTGAAATGGCCTTACTGATCATTATCAAGAATTTTTGAAAGGACTAGATTCCCTATAGAGGCTCTAGGGGGAGAAGTTAACTTGACTTTTCCAGCCCATAGAGACTGCCTGGACTCCTTGGTTGAGACTCCATCAATCTTTAAATTGAGCAGTACAGTAGCTTCAAAACCCTCTTCTGTCTGACCCTGGCTTCCATGGTCACCTCCTCTGAGGCGGATATTCCACCTACCCATTTATCAGGATGTTTTAGTACATTGGATGCACTCAAATAACTCAAAAATGATTCCTCATATTAAAGACTCTTACCTATACCTGCAAATCCATTTTGCCTTATAAAATAACAAATTCACAGATTCTTGGGATTGGGAAATAGGCATCTTGAGGGAGGGGATGTAATTTTCTGCCTACTACAATACCCTCATGTCAAAGATTCACAACAATCCCACATGGAAAATACATTCACTTATTCCCAACATCTCCAAAAATATCAACCCATTAAAGCATCAACTCAAGATTCCAAATCTAATCTCTGCATTTAAAAAACATTCTGAAGCAAAATTTCTCTTTATCTGTGTACCTGTTAAATTAGATAATAAATTATCCGCTCCCAAAGTACACTAATAGGACAGGCATAAGACACAAATTATAGACATTTCCGTTCACAAAGAGAAATATGAGAAGGATTAAAAGAAGTCCTAAGTCCTAAACAATTTTGAAATTCAGCTAAACAGGTAATATTAGGTTGTAAAGTCCAAGGATTTTCTATGGTTCATGGATCTGACCTCTAGTCTTGAAGCTTTTTCCATAGGAAGGTAACATATGTTTTCAGCTGAGTAGTTTTATCAACCTAAGTTTCAGTCAATTCACGCTGCTATAACAAATACTATGGACTAGATAACTTGGACAAACATTGCATAACATCCAAAAGGTTCATTCCTGTTTCACATGTTGCAAGATTTCTTCTTTTTTAAGGTGGAATAACATTCCATTATATGTATACACCACGTTTTTAATCAATTTATCAGTCCATGGACATTTAACTTGTAACCACATATTAACTTCTGTGAATAGTGTTGCAATGAACATAGGGGTACAAGTATCTCTTCAAGATCCTGATGTAAATTATTTTGGATACATATCCAGCAGTGGGATTGCTAGATCATATGATAGGTTCCATCTATCAGTTTTAGGACAACCCCCACACTGTTTTCCATTAGTAGCTATACAATTTTATTTCCCACCAACAGTGTATAGGGTTTCAATTTTGTTTTTCTTTCTTTCTTTCTTTCTTTCTTTCTTTCTTTCTTTCTTTCTTTCTTTCTTTCTTTCTTTCTTTCTTTCTTTCTTTCTTCTTTCTCTTTCTTTCTTTCTTTCTTTCTTTCTTTCTTTCTTTCCCTCCCTCCCTCCCTCCCTCCCTCCCTCCCTCCCTCTTTCTTTCTTTCTTTCTTTCTTTCTTTCTTTCNTTCTTTCTTTCTTTCTCTTTCTTTCTTTCTTTCTTTCTTTCTTTCTTTCTTTCTTTCTTTCTTTTTCTTTCTTTCTTTCTCTCTCTCTCTTTCTTTCTTTTTTGAGAGAGAGATTCTGACTCTGTCACCCAGGCTGGAGTGCAGTGGCATGATCTCTGCTCACTGCAACCTCTGCCTCCCAGATTCAAGCAATTCTCTGCCTCAGCCTCTGGAGTAGCTGGGATTACAGGCACCCACTACCACCAGCCTGCTAATTTTTGTATTTTTAGTGAAGACTGGGTTTCACCATGTTGATCAGGCTGGTCATGAACTCCTGACCTCATGATCCTCCTGCCTCAGCCTCTGAAGGTGCTGGGATTAGAGGCATGAGCCACCGTCCTGGCTTATGATTCCAATTTCTCCACGTCTTCACCAACACTTGTCTTTTTACATGCACCATTTTTTGAGTGAATGTGTTTATCAGGAAGTGGTTCCGAATAGGCTTAATAATTATCACATTATTATTATTATTATTGCATTTATATACTCTTAGCTCTTCTTTTATTGAATTTATGGGCTTATAAAGATGAAGCCCAAACCATGGTTCATAGGGAATCTACTAAGGAAAAGTGACTAATCCTTTTCCAGGTGACATGCCAGCTATCTTACTACATGTACCTATACTATACAGACTTCAGTCAACAATACCTATAAATTTCTTGTGTGCTATTTACAGTGAAAATAGACTCAACATTAAAAGTTGCTTTGCATTTATAATTATTCTTTATTCTAAAAAGACATTTTTGGCTTACTGGACAATATTTTCAATCATTTTAATCAGAATAGCCATGTTTATATACACATTTTAGAAGTGATTATCTCCTGATAGATTTTAATAATTTGTTATTTGGATTTCCCAGTTTGTACATCATCCAGTTACCTGCACAGTTTATAGTGTTTCTGCCATAGCTGAATCTAATCCTAGGTGGAGACAGCCTTTCTGTCACGCTGACAATTTTGTGATAAACATTGCCAACTCTTGTAGAAAAATCTTAAGGGAAAAATATAAATAATGACAATGATGGGAGATCAATATACACAAACAAATCTTAGGGTAGAAATGCACTTTTTACTCGATAATTTGGTAAAATCACAGTAGAAATTTTAATAAATAGAATTGGAGGAGTAAAATAAAATTACTGAATATATTTTAATAATTACATTGTAATTGCATAGAGGATGCTGAATCAAGCAAGGATGTAAGTGTTTATTTTGAAATTTAAATATCTATATAAAAATAAAATTAGTATGTGAAGAAATCCTTTATGAATCAGTAGACTAAGTATGGACTAGAAAAGCTAAGAAATCATATATAAACTTGTGTTTGGATATGAATATTAAAACAAATTTTAAAGTTTGGGTTTATATTTGTTTTTAGTTAAAATGCATATTCATCAATATTTCTTTATTTAAAAAGACAGGATATGGTTTGGCTCTGTATCCCTACACAAATCTCATCTTGAATTTTAATCTTCATAATCCCCACATGTTTAGGGAGGGACCAGGTGGGAGGTGATTGGATCATGACAGTGGTTGCCCCCATGCTGTTCTGTCTTACTGCTGTGTCTTAGTGAGTGAGCTCTCATAAGATCTGATGGTTTTAGAATTGCTTGATAATTCGTCCTTTATATCCTCTCTCTTGCCTGCCACCATGTAAGATATGCTTGCTTCTCCTTTAACTTCTGGCATGATTGCAGATTTCCTGAAGCCTACCCAGCCATGTGGAACAGCGAGCTGATGAAATCTCTTTTCTTTATGAATTACCCAGTCTTGGATATTTCTTTATAGCAGTGTGTACTTGGCCTAATATACCAGCTTTTTGATTTAATAAAATGACATGAAAATGGTGGTTTTAATAAGCTTGTCTTTTAGGATTTTAATAAATGCTGGACACAGATTTTGGAATTGAAGTTTAAGTACATATACCTTAAGATACAAAACCAAAAACTAGTTTGCTTATATTCTTTCTCAAGGAGAGGCTACTAGACATGGAAAAAGATTAAATATATTCAAATTGACTTAGTTTCATGGAATAGGGATTTTATTTTTTAGGAAAACAAAACAAAATGACAAGAATGTATCTCAGTGTTTCTATAAACAATAACTTTTAACATCCTGGGACTATTTACAACTTCTTAATAAGTGAAGTACACCAAATTTGTAAATATTCAAGATTAATATCCTAACATACATCTCAGGTACTACAAAATTTAATCATGACTAGGCCAATAGCTATCTATGCTGGAAGCAAAGAACACACATTGCAGGTATCTAAGAATTGAAAGAGTTGTCAGAAAATCTGTCTGACATTGGCTTCATTGGGAGATGAATGACTTTTTATTATCTCATATTCGTGAACTTTCAATTTCTTCTATTATCCTTCTTCAACTGTCCTTCAATTAAAGACAAATCTACGACTTGTCTTATTATAGTGCTTCCAATGTCAGCTGCTTGTAGGTTAGATCTGTATATGTTATAAATGTATTCATGGAGTCTAATATAGGAAATAAATTATACAGGTTAATTAAATGAATGAGTATTAAAGAATGTTAACACTCCTCCCCCAATCATTTCATGCCAACCTCAGTGATGTAAAAGCTACCCCTTCCTTCCAAGTCTGTATCTCATATTACTATTCCTCTGAAATCAGCAATAAAAAGCAAAATCGTTTTATTTAAAATCCATTGTCAAGATGTAGCAATATTGCTTAAAAAGTAACTGTCTCTTCATATATATAAGGAAGTATATCTGACAGTGCAATAAGCATTCAATTTTGAAGCAGAGCATGGGAACTTTAAGTCCTGAATCTTCTGCCAATTTAATTTATGGTCATTGACACTTAACTTGAAATCTATAAATCTCAGCTTTGCTTTTAAATAGAGAAAATAACACCTGACCAACTTGATTCATTAATATATTGTAATCCTGATTAGTGAATAATTTTAAAATATAAAATATATTTAAAAGTTGTTATATTTTTTTCTCTTAATTAAAAATTAAACGTAATTTTCAATATATTTGTTAACTGAGATGATCTATTTAATTACACATATTTATTTATGTATTTATTTGTTAAGTCATAAAATGAGTAGGTACTTGCTACCTGCCTTCCATGTGCCAGTGATTTCTCTGTTCACTAAGAATTCAGTCATGTACGTAAGAAAAGTTGCCTGTCTCTTTCTCTCCCTCCCTCCCTTTCTCTCTCTCTCCCTCTCATTTTCTGTCTGTCCCTCTCTTTACATTTAATTGGAAAGAGCAAATTGAACAGATAACTATAAAGGAAAATTTCAAATATTAATATGTGTTACATGAAAAATTAGTGTTTAATAGATAGTGATTTCTACTTTAGTTGTTATTATAAAAGCTATACCTTGAGAGGTGACATTTAAATTGAAATTTTAATGCCAAGAAACAGCAAGTCTCACTAAGTTAAAATCAGTGTGAAGAGTTTTTACGGCCAAGAAAATGATGTCTAGGTAGAAAGAGGTTTGATTATGTGAGAAACTGAAAAGATATTTAGGCTGCCAGTGCTGCCAGTGCCTGAACCAGAGCAGCTAGGGGGCAAAATGGTCCAGGAAAAGAGTTGTTAATAAGACAGTAGGTAGGTCACGTAGACCTTAGCATCCTGAATGTTTGGGCTGAACTGCATTCCTCCAAATTCATATGTTGATGTCGTAAACCCCAGCACCTCAAAATATGACTGTATTTGGATATAGGGTTTATAAACAGACAATTAAGTTAAAATCAGGTAATTAGACCAGATCTTAATCCAGTATGACAGGTGTACTTATGAGAAGAGGAAATAAGGACACACACACACACACACACACAAAGAACTCCACGTGAGCATGAAGAGGGCCATCTGCAGACCAAGAAGAGAGGCCTCAGAAGAAACCAGTCCTGCTGACACTAAATCTCAGACTTCTAGCTGCCTGAAATGTAAGAAAATAAATTTTTGTTGTTTAAGCCTCCAAGTCTGTGGTACTTTGTTATAGCAGGCCAAGCAAACTAATACACTGGCAAAGGGGTTTGTATTTTACTCTAAGTTGCGAGAGTCAATCATCCAAGGGCTTTCAGCCAGAGAGTGTCACCATGTATCTGATGGATATTCCTTTGGGAACACTCTAGCTGCTCTATGTATGATTCATTTTTGTAAGATAGTGGAGGAGATAGCAGAGAAACCAGAGAAAGCTTTTTGAAGAACATACGCATGCTGTGTGTCTGTAGGAAGGGAGCTGTGTGCATATGAGTGTGTGAATAGTTGTGTATACATTTTAGATATGTATGTAACCATAGTGCTCCATTGTATATTTTACACTGACAGATATTATAACTCACAATTGATCACAAACTCACAATTTCATTTTCCCTAAGAGTTTGATATTGATATTATATTTTATAGACAAAACTAGGTGTTCAGCTAGTTGGCCATGTTGTTGCCCTACTAATGATAAATAAGCTTTTGTTACATATCGTTTTGTATTTGGTATTGGTAAACATGTTTACTCTGTCTCAAAGAGAAAGGAACACACTTTGTGTGTGTGTGTGTGTGTGTGTGTGTGTGTGTATGTAGGTATTTGAGATATATACAAATATATAGAGATATGATGTGTATCTATATATATTACATATATGAGTCAATATATACAATATGTGGTATATATATATGAGTCAATATATACGATGAAAATTAAAAATCAAGCTATTTATTCATGAAAGAAGACACGTTAGATACAGGGTTTACACACTGGAAAAGGCATGGTACTAGAAATGAAGGGACGTATCACTCAATTGCTTATGATATGAGATAAACAACTTAATTATCAACTTCATATCTATGAATATATGTATTTATAGAATCTATTATAAATGTTGAATTAAGAAAACAGAAACTTAAAGGCGATCAAACAAAAACCATGACATAGATATTAAAGTAATATAGATATATTAATTGTTCAATTAACCAGCATTCCAGGTATAAATAACAACACTCCTTTTAAAATGAGATATTCCATTGTAAAGCATGCTATTTGCAGTTGATATAATTTTCAAAATCATATAAAATTGGAATGTAGAGTCAGTGAACAGCATTGTTCATAGAGATGAAACATATGTTACTAGTAGTAGTTGTCCAATGAAGCTTCATTATTCAGTTCAAAAATATTGAAGCTATAATCATTAAACATATGCCAAAGACATAGATACATAGCAGCTCTAGTATGAGAGAGAATTAAGGTGGGAGAGGAGAATATGAAAGATCTTTACAGAGACACAAAGAGAATTGGAAATCTAATTATAATCATGTTTTATTATTAGTTATTCATGATTGTCTGCACATCATTTAGTTAGAACAAATGAGTAATAGCCACTTTACAAAGGACTATTTATTAAGGCAAGATTTTACAGGAAAGTTGATGATTTATTCCAATGGTTGCTATGCTTCCATCTAGAACCTAATTATAGTATCAGAAATAAGATGGAAGATTTACCATCTTATTTCTGTTACTTATCCTCATAGAAAGGGGGATCTTGAAATTTCTATTCTATTACTAGTGTAATGAAAGAAATGACCAGTTGAGTTAGCTGAAAGCTGATTCTGAGATGGAGATTGATGTGTCAGATATTTATTAGAGATCTACACCTCTAAAAAGAAGAGGGAATAGGCAGAACTCAGAAAAGGAAGAAACCAGGTGGTGTTGCAACTGGACAAAGCCTAGGGCAACTTTGGGAGATATTCTAGAGGGGTGCCATCCATTAGTTTTACCAGATGGGATCAAAATGGCCAGGTCTTTATATTCTTGTCTTGCTTAGTCATTGGATGCAAGATTGCCTTAGAAAGTGTCAGGAGCTCAAGACCAGCCTGATCAATATGGAGAAACCCTGTCTCTACAAAAAATAACAAAATTAGCCAGGCATGGTAGCACATGCCTGTAATCTTAGCTACTTGAGAGGCTGAGGCAGGAGAATCACTCGAACCTGGGAGGCGGAGGTTACAGGGAGCTGAGATCGCACCATTGCACTCCAGCCTGGACAACAAGAGCGAAACTCCATCTCAAAAAAATTAAAAAAGAAAGTGTGACTTTAGGCAGGGTCAGTCCTTGCTGCTAGGACAAACTCTGAAGAAGTTAATAGCTGAAGTTTGCTGTTGATCACGTTCCTCAGAGTGAGGCAGCACATCCTTTCTTGAAGTTGGATCTGGATTGGCATATCTCAGTATTGAACTCTTTCCAGCCCTTATGTTACTTGTATCTACTCCATATATATTTGAGGAACAGCTCCTTCAAGGTTTCCTTGAACATCTCTTCTTGATAGGAAACCTAAAAGAGAGATGAACTTCAGGCCTTGCCAATGGAATTGGTCTTGGTACCTTAACTGATGTGCATTGTTGTCATCCTCCACTGTCCATTCTAAACTTCCCTTCCCTCAGCAACTACCTCTTTTGGTCTTGGTCATTTACCCACTGGTGTGAGCTGGGCCTTATCCCCCAGGTACTTGAGCCCCAGTTCACCATGATCTTCTTAAGCTAGGTTGCTGTGCTTTTTAAATTATATTCATGGTGGGAAAAAGGAGTACTGAAATCTCCCTCAGGCTGATTATCTGCACTCTTCCCTACATTTATCATGCAGAATATACCACCTAATGATCAGTGTCAACTGACAATTGCACTGGCAAGAAATAATGACTTTCCACCCCCCACCGTCCCTTCCCTGTTTGATAGCATGGGGAGAGATGCCAGATGTAGGTGATGGAGAGGAAGGCAGCAAATCACACTGCCACGTGTGTACCTATGCAACAATCTTGCATGTTCTTCACATGTACCCCAAAACCTAAAATGCAATAAAATAAATATATGGGAAAAAAAAAAGAAATAATGACTTTCCTTCTTGCTTGATTGTCCCTGGACACAAAATGTCCAAAGTGCCCAGAAAGCAGATACCGATAACCATTCAGTGAGACTCTTTCATTTCCCCTGACAATGGTGTGTCCTTTTAGTTTTAAAATATGCCAGGTCCCTGAATCTCCATAGGGTTAATGTTTGCCCTCTGGAATGTGTGTGTATTACCAAACCTTTTAGCATGCTAGTAATAAGTCATGTCATAGTAATAAGCCCCATGTCTACCAAAAATACAAAAAAAGTAGCTAAGCATGGTGGTGCCTGCCTGCAGTCCCAGCTACTCAGAAGACTGAAGTAGGAGGATCACATGATCCCAGGAGGTGGAGGTTGCAGTGAGCTGAGATCATGCCACTGCACTAAAGCCTGGGCAACACAGTGAGACCCCATGTCAAAAAAAAAAAATGAAAGAAAGAAGAGTTGACATTAGAATAAAACTGAATGAATATAGTTTTTCATTCACTGTTTCTGATCATTTTTCACTAAGATAAAAAATTATGCATTTATTAAATTAATGTCTAAATACAATGCCCTGGTGCCATTGTAATATGATCTATCAAAAATACCTCATTTGGTTACTTTTTTGTAGTTCAGTTATCTTGCAAGATTTGTCTGATTTTTAAAGGAGTTTAACTACTGAATTAAATAGGGGGGTATGGGTGTATTAGTCCATTTTCACACTGCTGATAAAGACCTACCCAAGACTGGGTAATTTACAAAAGAAAAAGGTTTAATGGACTCACAGTTCCATGTGACTGAAGAGGCCTCAAAGTCATGGTGGAAGGTGAAACAGATGTCTCGTAGAATGGCAGACAAGAGAAGAGAGAGAGCTTGTTCAGGGAAACTCTCATTTTCAAAATCATCATATCAAGTGAGACTTACTATCATGAGAACAGCAAAGATAAGACCCACTCTATGATTCAGTTACCTCCCACCTATTCCTCATACAACACGTGGAAATTGTGGGAGTTACAATCCAAGATGAGATTTGCCTGAGGACACAGCCAAACCATATCAATAGGGAACTGAAGACTAACTCTGCACTCTGTAGATTTGCAAGATGACACAACTCTTCCTATGACCTTGGAATGAGATATTACTTTTCATATATAGATATATATAAACTAGGCATTACTTTTCATATACAGATACATATATATATACATTATATGTGTGTATATATATATATATATATATATGCATACATATATATACACACTAAACCTGGAGTTATAGAGACTTTCTGTTTGCCTATAATTGATGCCTCTTATCTTTCAAGATCAAGGACAGAACATAAAGGCTGTGCAAACTGCCAACTAGGTCTCTTCCAGTTCTACATTCAGGGATCAGAGAAATGACCACAAGTTTGATTTAGGGTCTAGCTTTTCACTCAAAATCAAGCCTTAGCAGAGATTTGATTTATTATTTGGCCTATATGTGCTCCTTCAGTAAGAGGAGGATCATGATGACACTTTAGGTCTCTAAATATCAATGACAATGGAGTGCTTCTAAACAACATTCCTAACAGTGTTCAGGTATTCTCTTTATCCTGGTGCAGAATTATTCATATGAATTACTATAGCACTCTTTGGAGAATTACTGACAGATTCATTCTCACATATAATTGACTTGGAATTGCAAAGTCTTTTCTTCCTGGAGTTGCAGCCACATCTTCAATCAATGAAGTTGGGTCTGAAAACATTCTCAGCTCTGAAAAGTAAGCAGGGGATTATGAATCTATATTGAGGCGATTGCCCTCAGACTTCTGGCTACATATTCTTGTTTTTTTCCTGTGTTGTATCTGCACATTTATTTACTACTAGGGTTGCTGTGTTCTATTAGTCAACTCCATAATTCTTTGCAAACCAGGTATTCTTGGTCACTACTTCAACCTAGATATTTTTAACAATAATTATAATCCCCTGGATTCTGACAGTTAAGTGATCTGGCCTCTATTGTTTTGAGTTATTGTAATCTTTCTTTCGGTCAGATAGGGTCTGCAAAAACCTCTGCTACAATTAGCCTTGAATTTACAGAAGAAAATCATCACTAAATTATTTAGGGATACCGTGTCCCTTTCACAAATACATTCATTATAGACTGGCTAGAGGGTATGACATCTGGTGTTTTTCTTGGAACATAATCATCTGGTGGGTCTTCCAATCATAGACAACATCTATTCCATTACAGTCATTTTCCAAAGTTTTATAATTTCTCCACAACTGTTCTAGCATTCCAACTTCACTTAGATGGGCCACTGCTATTTTTATGTTTAGGGTACCCGTTCAAGTAGCGTCTTTGTAGCACCTAGTTTATCTGGGGCTAGTGACACACCGAGGCCATATACCCTTCTCAGGAGTCATTCGTTACTTTATAATTTCAGTTCCATTTTAGGAATCAGCAATTATACTAATACAAAATTCCTATATATATAGATCCAATGAAGATTCATATTCATTAAAATATATAGAATACTTATACATATAAATATATGTGGTGATATGTGTGTGTGTGTCATGTGTATACATACATATATGATTGGTGTATACATATATGTGTGTTTATTTTTGTATATAAGCATATGCATATACATATACATATATGTGTATACACACAAAGAGAATAAAAGCTTCTTCTCTAAAAAATAATTGAGCTAATTTTAGCTTCAGTATACTAACTTCTAAAAGTAAAATTGTAAGATATATGCCCAGCAGTGGGCATTTAATGATGTTTATGTTTCTTGGATCTTTTTTTTGAATATTCTATTAAGAAAACAGTATTCTGTTATAAAAGGAAAGCTGTGTATTTATTTGCTGAGAAAGTGCAAATTGAGAGCAACGAACAGAAACTATTGCTATCTGTTCAGTCGCAAGCATTTCTAAGTCAAACTTCTGTGTGCAAAAACGATAAAGTGTTTGGCACATAAGAAATCCATCAAATAAATATCGTTTTGATTCAAGTTGGAGCAGAGAAATTATTACGCTGTTGTAGGAAAGATTACTATCCAGTAAAACTGGAATGAAATATGAAACTACAAAGCAACAGAATACAAATATGTAAGAATATCCTTACCATAATGTTCAAAATATTATGCAGGAAAAAAAAATCTCTGCACCAAAAAGTAAGCCATGGTTGGTGGATTTGAGGTGTAGTATCTGGAAAAGTTAGAAAGTCTTAAAGGACAAAGAAGCTTCATTAATAAGAAAAAACGTGAAGCACCCAGGTTCAACTCTAAATCAGTTATATGACAAATTTCAAGGCAGCAATGACTCTTAGGTTTGTAGCTCAGAATTTTAAGCCCAGCAGGCTTCACACATTAAACATACACTTTAAACACAGAAGTAAAATACAAGCTTTTCTAAAACAAGTGAATAATGAGAAACATATAAGTATGAAAATAGATAATTATGGAACATTTCTTTATGAATTATAAAAGGAAAAGTATAGATGGAATCCCGGTTCACTGGTACAATTTGACAGTTAAAACAGTTCCTGAAAATTAGACAGGTAGTCCTCGTTTCAGGGTTTCTTTGAGTTGTATATTTCCCATAAAATCTTTTTGCCTTTCTGTTGAATTAATCATTCATTTTTGTTTTGTTTTGCTTTGTTTTGTTTTGCTTTTTGTTAAACAGAGTTTTCCTCTTGTTGCTCAGGCTGGAGTGCAGTGGTGCAGTCTCGGCTCACTGCAACCACTACCTCCCGGGTTCAAGCAATTCTGCCTCTGCCTCCAGGGTAGGTGGGATCACAGGTGCCCGCCACAACAGCCGGCTAAATTTTCGCATTTTACGTAGTGATGGGGGTTTCATCATTTTGAGCAGGCTGGTCTCGAGCTCCTGACCTCAGGTGATCCACCTACCTTGGCCTTCCAAAGTGTTGGGACTACAGGCGTGAGCCACAGTGCCCGGCCTAGCATTCTTTTCGTAATGTACTTGATATTTGAATCACCACCATAAGAACATTTCCAGCTGCATTGGTCTAGTTCTTCAATTTGCTTTTCTCAAGGCTGTCATCATCCAACAATTTCATCTGTTGAAGGCACAGCTGTTCCGTGAAGAAGGTTGTTGGATGTTGAGTAGAACTCCTTTTCATATTTTCTCTTAGTCTTTCATATGTTTCCACATCAAGCTTGATTTTCTTGGTCTACCAATGACTTTCAGAGGTAGGGTGCTAAACTGAGGCTAGTTTTTCCAGCAAGCTACAGGAGGCAGTGAAAGGAAGGTGACGATGGGTGCTGAAAATTCACCTTACCTCCTCCTTTACCCCAAAAGTAGTCACAATTATAGGTGCTTGCCTATACCATGCTCTCCCCCACAGCTGAAGTGCAATTGTGGTGGCAAACACAGGGCACAGGAGATTAATCCTCTGGTGGCATTCCATAAAATGCTGTCTTACAAAAAGCAAATAAACTTGTAAGAAAGTAAATTAAAACATTTAGCCAAAGTGTTACTTAAAAATATATAATACCAAATGGTAAGAAAAAAGCCCCATTGGAATTTAAAATCTATTTTGACTGTAACTAAAAAATTAGAACATGTGACTTGAGTAGCAATTATGGTAAATATAGGTCAGAAAACCTGAAGTCAGGACTATCCCATAAGACTCATTTATCTGTCTGTACCATATTATATGAATAAAAACATGACGGGGATTGGGATCTATAAATCAGGCGCGACAGCAGGAAGTTCTAATTCAATGAAGGATGGAGAGATAATTAAAGATGGTAATAGAAACGCTTATTAATAAAGTATATTTAATGTGCTGTGAATGAAGAGATTGTAACAGTGTAATACATTTATATAATTATAGAATGAGGCAGATCTACACTTGCATGAAAAGATGTTTATATTATGCCTACCTGGAGAGAAATTTGTAGCAGGGCTTGGTGGTGCACGCCTATAGTCCTCTTGCTTCAGCCCAGGAGTTTGAGGCTGAAGTGAACTATGATCACGTCACGGCACTCCAGCCTGGGTGACAGAGTGAGATCTCATCTCCAAAGAAAACTATTTTTAAAAAGTTTTTAATAACAGTCTTTAAAGAGCACCCACTTTTCTTTCGTTTATAATATAAAAATGACTGTATGAACATGATTAAATTCCCAGCATCTCCCGTTCTTTAGTGAGGGACTAAACAGCTGGTCTCAATGGCTGGTATTATTGCTTATAAAAGTGCCTTCCACTTGATGGAGCTTATGTTGAGAAAAAAATATTATCTTTTAATTCTATTTCCTACAATCTTTTGAAATCCTCTTATGAAATATCATAGTATTTATTATACTAAATGTTAAAATTGTAGTTTAGATATACTGGGTTAAAAAACTATTTCTTTTTACCATTTTTTTCAATGAAAAAGAAAAACCTCTGCTTTAATAATTGTGTACACTATAACATTAAACAGATTTTAATTTAAACTAAAAATACATTATTTCTGGTTAGTGTATTTCTGCATAAGAAGCCCCTCAAAATTGGTAGCACCAAAAAGCAGTTTGACTAGTCTCGATATTTTGTTGATCAAAAGTTTAGACAAAATATAGCAGAGGTGAATGACGTTTTTGCATAATGTCTGTGATCTGACCTGGAAAGGCTCAATTGCAGGGATTGATTCAAATATCTGATGATGACTCCAAAGGTTTGAGTGGGGCTGGAAAAAATGAGGATGAGGAATTCAATTTCCAGGTAGATTCTTTGCTCTCATATCTCTCTGAGCTGACACAACTCAGAAAATGGAGTGTGTTGACTTCCAAGTGGCTTGTTTACATCATGATGACTGGGTTTCAGGAGGAAGACTTCTGTGAGGGCGATTGTTCCACGAGAATCCAGGAGAAGATGTATAGTCTTTTCTGACTTCACCTTGGGTAGCAGTTGTCATAAACTCTGCCATATCTTATTACCTAAAACATTCATAATCTTGTTTAGATTGAAGGGGAGAGGGTGCAGACTCGACCTCTCAAGGTAAGATTAAAAAATATTTGCAGGAGGCCAGGCCTGGTGGCTCATGCCTGTAATCCAAGCACTTTGGAGGCCAAGGTGGGCGGATCTCCTGAGGTCGGGAGTTCAAGACCAGCCTGACCAACACGGTGAAACCCGTCTTTAAAAATAAATAAATATAGATCAATCAATCAATAAATACATAACCCATTAAAAAATTTTGCAGCATTTTTTCAAACTGCCACCTTCAGAGAGAAAATAATACAGACCAATATTTGTGATTTTAAGAATTAATCCAGATGAGTAAAACCATAATAAGATTGTTTTATTATTGACTCTTATAAAAATATATTATTTTCATTTGATGAGTTTCTTGGATATGAAGTTTAAAAAGTCAAATCTTTTAATATCAACACAATATAACGACTTCATGACTTCAGATAGTGCTTCAAATAAATAGTTTCGCCTTGTTACTCACTTAAAGTCTAGCAAAACAAAGTTTCAAACATTCAACGTATTCTGTAAGTTCTTATAAAATAATATTGTGACATTACAAAAGCATAAGAATTATCAACTTTTGTCAATTCTGTTCATAAAAGGTCATATTTGCATCATATTAAATGAATGTGCTTTTAATTTTATATTGCTTGGTTTTAAATACTCCTACTGATACCAGTCACTTCATAACAAAGATAAGCCGAGATCCAATACCATCTCCGGAATTATATGACTGGTTTCTCCAGATATCTGGACCCACTCTTAAAAGGGAAGGAGATGATAGAATGAGGCAGAGCTGAACTTTATGTTGAATGAGTGCTTAACTGTAAGAAGTTGCTTTACACAAATGAATTCAATAGCATACATTAGCAAGTTTAGGTTGCCACACTGCCTTCCTGCAAACACTCTCTCACATGCTTACTACATATTACATAGTATACTAGCAGTTTATGATAAGCAAGAATAAATGTTTTCATAACATAAAATTTTATTTTCTTTGCATTTCAGAATAATAATGTTTAAAATATTCACTCAGTTACATTTGAGCCACTCTAAAATTTTCAGAGATGATTTATGCCCATGGCTTAAACTTATCTTATTATGGCGACTCATTAACCAACTTATAAGGAAAAAAATGTGGTTCTAAAAGAGGTTTTAAATTATATCTATATTCTATAGGTGAAGCAGAATTCATGTAAAGTAATTAATAAAAAATTCTTAATGGACTCAATTATATGAAGATACATCCATTTATATTTGGAATTTGAAGCAATGGGCAGAGACAACGAGAAAATAAACTGCTGCTAATCATTTTTTCAAATGGATGTTTTTTTGGCAGTGTGCTGGGTGTGATAAAACCTCAAAGTGGCGTCAAACATCCTGAAAATGGATATTGACTTTACAAAAGGTCTTTGAACCCTTAAGACTTCCACCCGTCTTTACGTTATTTTTGGCTACAGAGATAAGAACACTTTGTTAAATCACTTATAGAAGGAGCCTCCCTATCATCTAACTGAATTGGTGAAATGCAGTTTCACATTTTGTTCCATCTCTGTGTCAAAAGCTGACCCATTAGATATTCAATCAATATGCATTGTAGCATTTTTTAAAAGTAAACCTAGGTCTTTTAGTTGTGCCAAAAGAGTTGCTTGATTTAGCATAATTTAGAGCTATCTAAATAGAAATTAATTCTTAGTAATAATGTCTGTTTCTAGATTAGTAAATATTTTAAATTATATGTAAATGTGATTTGTGCAGAACATTAAATATTTAGATATGTCATATATTGTTTAAAAATCTACCACATTACTCTTCATGTGCTATGAGTGTGCATAGATTATTTATGTAATTTGGGTTCTTTGTAGGGATATGGATGAACCTGGAAACCATCATTCTCAGCAAACTGACAGAAGAGCAGAAGATCAAACACCTCATGTTCTCACTCATAGGCGGGTGTTGAACAATGAGAACACATGGACACAGGGAGGGGAGCACTACACACTGGGGTCAGTTGGGGGGAAATAAGGGAGGGACGGTGGGGGGTGGGAAGCTGGGAAGAGATAGCAAGGGGAGAAATGCCAGATGTAGGTGATGGGGAGGAAGGCAGCAAATCACACTGCCATGTGTGTACCTATGCAACAACTTTGCATGTTCTTCACATGTACCCCAAAACCTAAAATGCAATAAAATAAATTAAAAAAAAAAGAAACAAAAAACTAGCTCATGGAAAGTTACCAAAAATCAAAACTTAGCATTAAAATTAGAAAATAGAAAGCATAGTCCAGATTTCCAACATTATAGGTTTATACTTTTTAAAATTCGAGTAAATGAGTATTCACAGCCAAAAAGTATGTTTTAATTATTAAAATATAAACACAGTCTTGTGAAAAATAAAAACATCCTAGTATTTGCTTTTATATTTATATGTTCAAGTTATTTAGCTTCTTTAAAGTTTATCTTTTTGTATGAAAGTGTAAAATAATGAAAAAAATGCTTTAAAATCCAGGCAAGACAGATAATAATCAATTATCAAAGAATATAAAAAGGATATTAATTTGAAATAAGTACTTCTGCTATTAACAAAATATGCATAACTCAAATCATTACATTTAAGACTATCCTGTACAGAAGTTTATACTATATACTTTAATAATTTGAAGAAAACATTCTATTGATAATGTGGTACAGTGAAGGTACAATGATGAATGAAAAAAAAGAAAAACAAAAATGAAACTTGAAAAGGCATGTAAATAAATGTTTTATAATACGTAGAATCACACAAAATTGATTATTAAAGTTGTCTTGTATTTTTCATTTTTTTGTTTTACTATTTCCTGTGATACATTTTTTTCTACTTGCTATCATAAGCTATTATATGTATATATTATACTGTTATACTTCAAATAATCCATTGAATTATTAGAGTATAAATGCAGTGTTTTCTTATAAATTAATTTTTTTTGTTACAGAATTTCTTTTATGTGCATATATTTTATCTGTGTGTGTGTCTATATACATGGCAGTTTATTTTTTAATGTTATTAAAAATTATTATAGGCATATAATAGTTACATACATTTACGAGTCACAGGCGTGCTTGTTTTGATATAGGCATGCATGTGTAATGATCAGTTTCTTTATATGTTCCCAGTATATTTGATTCATGTTAATTTTTGTTTCTTCCAGCAGTTGGAGTATAAAGAGCTGCCTGTTCTGCTTTGGTTAGTTTTAGTTTTTCCTTTGTCCATTCATTTAGTAAATGTTCACCTTTGCGGTGGCTATCCATTAAATGCTTGGGGATGTGCAGAATCATCTAATAAGTTTCCAGTTCTCATTCTGAGGATTAGAGGAGAATTTCCCTGATCACCAGACCTCCATGTTCACTCACAACCTCTGGAGTGGAAAAGACTCGATATATGTGATATTTCTAATTTTTTAGGAACCTCCATTCTTGTTTTCTATAGCTATTGCACCATTTTGTACCCCCAACAGCAGAATACAAGGTTCAAATTTCTCCATATCCTTGCTAACATTTGTTATGTTCTCTTTCTCTCTCTCAGGAAACAGCTGTTCAATAAAGCAGAAAATTTTAAAAATAATAAACAATCACACAGAATATTAAATGACACAGGCTGACTTTGAGAGAGACTGCAGAGGAATGTCAGTTGATAAGCTTACAAACGCCTAAGAATTAAATCTAGAAGTAAGTGATCATTTACCAAATGTCAAACAGTCGCCAGGTTATTTACATGCATCCGCTTGACCTATTCCTCACTTCAGCTAAAGGAGATTGCAGCCATTATTACTCTCATTTTGCAGAACAGCAAACTGAGGTGTAAAGAGTCTAATTTACAAATTGTTGATATGAATCCTATAACTACAAAGTCTGCCAGGTAATTTTAAGACGTTAAGTACATAAGAAAGTAAGTTTAATTGTATTCCTCATCCAAGAATGTATATGATAAAATATCATAATATAAAAAAATTGGGTCAGGCATACTAACTCATTCCTGTAATCCCAGCACTTTGGAAGACCAAGGCATAAGGATCACTTGAGTTCAGGGGTTTGAAACTATCCTGGTCAACACAGCAAGACCTTTTTTATAAAAATATAAAAAATTAGCCAGGCGTTGTGGCACATGCCTGTAGTCCCTGTTACTTGGGAGGCTGAGTTGGGAGGATTTCTTGACCCCACAAGGGCGAGGCTCCAGTGAACTATGATAGTCCCACTGCACTCAGCCTGGGCAACAGAGTCAGATCTTGTCTCAAAACAATAATAATAATAATAAATTGGATCCCTTTTTTTTTTAAGCACCAAAGACTTACTTAAACTTATAGACTAAGTCATTAAACTCACATCAAAAGCATTCACAATATTACTACTTTGTAGTAACAGTCTATAAATCACAAACATTAAAATTCCCAGTACACTGTAAAGAGTAGTTATTTTTAAAAAATATATAATGCTGGTATTTTTCTGGTGAACAAAATGAAAACATATAGCACTATAAACATTTGTTAACTAACTAATTAAACCCTTTATGTAACCCAATAGTATTTGAATGGCTCACAAAAATGTAAGTATTCTATTTCATAAATTATTATTAGGTAGTTTATTCTATAGAAACAATTTCAAATAAGAAATATTCCCAGTATTTGAGTTTTTGGTTGAAACTACCTAATGTGACATAATATGAATAATCCATTTACATTATGCTAATTTATAATAAAACTCCTTGAGATAGCAGCATTTATAACTCCATTGAAATTTACAGCATCTTTTAGGCATGTTGTAGAATGTTATATTAATTAAAATTCTACTTAATTTTGTCCCAGTGAGATCAGTGAATTTTAACATGAGGAAGAGTCACACCATTCTCAAAGATACATTTAGCTGATCTCTAACTTTTATATTTGTATCTTGAAGGTATTGTAATTTTATTAGGCATCTCTGAAAAGCGACAACATATTTTCACGAGTTGTCAGGTTTTTCTCCACATTTTTACAGTTTTGAAAAAATATAATTTCAGAAGTCTGTAGGTAGTACACAAGAACATAATCTAAAGTATTTTCTAATTATAGAAATAATACAGGCAGCTGAATTAAGATTTTGAAAAATGTAAGAAATAATTTGTAAAAATAAAACACGTTTTTAGCAAGATTGCCACTAGTTATATTCTTAGTAAAAATTTGAATGTATTTATATTATTTATAAAATTCTAAACATGAGAAAAATTAAACTGCTTTACTTTTGTACTTCAGTTTTGATTTTGAAGATTATGTAACTGGAAAGACTTGACATCTCTTATCATCAGAATCACTCAGTATTCTTTTCAGCAGCCTTTGATTTTGTTTTAGCAGCTGTTTTGTAGACATTTTTTTAACCTCAAAATTATTTGCTATAACTTTTGCATAATATTAAATATAGTTACATATATTATCTGGTTCTCTCCACATTTATAACTTTCACAGTTTATATTATAGTCCTCGGTTTGTATTAAAATTTTAATTTTCCTGTGCTAGATAAAAAATATACATAGAGGAAAAAAGTTTGCTTAATTTCTTTAAAACACTTATTTTCTGAGAAACTCACATTAAAGTAATTCATTAGTATATTTTAAGAATGGCAATGGTTATTGAAATTCATGTGAAGAATGCCTTTAAGCAATTTCATTTACAACGTTTATACTCACTAAATCAAATACATACTCTATGTTAAGAAATTATAATATTATTGTTATACACACTGTTAAGAAATTATGACATTATTATAATTTTATAAATGTAGTACAATGAACTAATCACATAGAAGAAATGACTGATGGCTTTGTTTACAAATATATATATTTAAATTGCAAGTCAGAAAAGTGATCTGAGGTGGTCTCATCATAAAGAGAAAATAAATGTTGATGTGAGTCCAGTGGGTGTTGGAAGGTAAGTGGGTTAAGCACAACTGACAAGCTGGAGAATGGGAGAAAGAGAAATGCCTTCTAGCTACTTCATCCTCAACAAAGAATGAGAACACATAGAAGAGAGCACATGGCATGGACAAGTATAATTTGCAACCGGAAAATGTTACATGAAAAACTAAAATGCATTATTTTTAGTCAAGAAAACTTGATTTATTATGCTCGTTTGATTTCAGGAGAATCACACACCAATGGAGATTTTTTTAAAAAGCCAGAAATACCGGGAGCTTCTGTGTAGTAAGAAGTGAGAATGGCCTTATGCTTGGTGGGAGATAAGATTTTCAAGGTACTAGGAGAACAGAGAGTGACGGCTTGGTGAGGAACAGAAATCTAGGTCAGCTCTTTGCTAGCATCCCAGAGGTTCAGTGGTTGTGTAGCCACCTGACAAATGACAATTAAGGACTAAATTTAAGAGACACAATAAATGTCTCAATGAACAAGCAAGCTGTGTAGGAGTCAGAGGCTAACAGTTGACTTCTTCACCTCTACTGAACCAATCACTTACAAATACACCAGAGAGGACCCCTACCACCTTTTTTTTCAGAGAGTCCTTATCTTAGGAAACCCCTAAGGGTTAGTGCCCACGTAAAATGACCAAGTTTGGAATGTCTAAACAAAAACTATCTGAAAGTATTTGACTATGTTTAGAAGTATGAAAAGTGTAATCTTTTACCTTACCTTACCTTAGTGGAGAAACGGAAAAACACCTCAACATACAAATGTCCAATGATTAACTAAGCTTATTATTTTTAAAAAATCTGAATTGTTATTTGGCACTAGAGAAAATAGAAGACATACTTTATCTCACTCTTTACAGTTTTATCTACATAGCAAGTTTTTTTTCTTTGAGACAGAGTCCAAGTTTCTTACGCAGGCTGGAGTGCAGTGGCCTGATCCTGGCTCACTGCAACCTCTGCTTCCCAGGTTCAGCTGATTCTCAACCTCCTGAGTAGTTGGATTACAGTTGCCCACCACCAGGTGCAGTGGCTCAGGCCTGTAATCCCAGCACTTTGGGAGGTCAAAGCAGGTGGATCACTTGAGGTCAGGAGCTCGAGATCAGCTTGACCAACATGGTGAAACCCCATCTCTGCTAAAAATACATATCAACTTTTGTGATGCCTTCATACGTCCCTCCCACTGACATCTCCTAATCATGGCACTTCTGCTCATGTGCCAGTACCAGAAACCTGATGCTGGTGCTCCTACCGCTCTTCCCACATTGTCCCAAGACCCTGTGTCAGATCTTTCCATGCTTTGGAGTCTTTGCCCACAAACATTATAAGCTTTCTTACTTGGTAAAATATGCTCAGGATGGACGGGGTGGCTCATGCTTGAAATACCAGCACTTTGGGAGGCTAAGGAAGGCAGATTGCTTGAGCCCAGGAGCTCAAGTTTGGGCAATGTGACAAAACCCATCTCTACAAAAAATTTAGCCAGGTGTGGTGACCGGCACCTGTGTTCGCAGCTACTTGGGAGGCTGAGGTGGGAGGATTATTTGAACTCGGGATGTTGAGGCTACCCTGAACAGAGATTGCACTGTGGCACTCCAGCCTGGGCAACAGTGAGACACTGTTTCAGAAGTATATAAATAAATAAATAAATATTAAACTAAAAAATAAATGTTCAAATTCCGATAGTTATACTACTAAGATTTTATTGGCAAATAACAGTTTAAATTGTTACTTTCCAGAAGATATTGTATTTAGGAGAAAATTTTATAATATAATGTATTAAATTTACAAGCTTTATTATGACGGAAAAGATAGATTCATTGCTTCTCTTAGAGCTTCCTTTCAATATCCAGGTGATTTTTAAAAAGTCAATGTGCATACTATCTCCTTGTAACCTAATTTTTTTTTTTAATTTGAAGGGATTGAGATAGGAGCCAATACAGGGCCACAGACATAGGCACCTACATCTTCAGTGACCTAGGTGCCGACATCTCAGAATAAGACCCTGAAGCCACCACTTAGGCATAACTGCAATTCTCAGAACTGTAATTTTCCATTGCTTCTCTCTATTTCCCCATAAACCTCGGACCTTGGCTTCTGTACAAACTGCTTGCTTGCATAACCCCCACACTCCCAGAAAGCGGATGTGGGTTTTCAGCTTAAAAATCCTGCTCCACTTGAGTACGGGGCATTATACAGTCATGGGTAATGTCAGCAACAGAGGGAAATAGGAAGCCCCTGACTATCCCTCCATCCACTAAAGCACCAAATAAATATGCTTTAATAGATCAGTCTCCTCTGAGAGAGGGTAAGAGTCTAGCTGTGAGATTTTAACCAATGGACAACTGGGAAAATGTCCACATAAAATAGGGAAGAAAAGCTGAGGCACACTCAGGCACAGAGCTTGTCTTGGGCACTGCACTATCGAGTAGGAAAAATAATTCCCAACTTCCAGCTTCTCCCGCTTGAGAGGAGAAATCAGACTTCACATAGTGCCCTAAATCTAAGATCCTCCACAGTTCATCAGAAGAGGGAATTAGACACACATGAGTGTCTGTAGACCACAGGAAAAAAGCAGTAGTTTTCTATAGGTGCTCAAGTACTTCCAGGGGCCTCATCCTCCTACTAGAAGTACAGAAAGGGGGTTTAAAAATGCAGGACTCTGTTTATCTACCAAAAAAGATTAAGCAAAAAAAAAAAAAGTTCATGCACCAACTTTTATAGCTACCCTTCAAATAACTCCATCCTAAACCTCTTAGCTCCAGACATAAGTCAAGAAAAATGAAGAAAAGGGGAAATATATTACAAATAAAAGAACAAAATATATCTCCAGTAATTGACCTGAGTAGATGGAGATGTGATTTACCCAACAGGAAATTCAAGATGATGGTTATAAAGTTGTTTGCCAAGGTCAAGAAAGCAATGCAAAAACATACCACACTGAGAATGTTAACAAACAGATAAAAAGTATTTAAATGTATCAGATAGAATCTACAAATCTGAAGAATACTCTAACTGAACTAAAAAATTGAATAGAGTGGTTTAAGAGCAGGCGAGATCAAGCAGGAAAAAAAAAAGATTAGTGAACTCAAAGACATCAGAAAAAAGTCCAATTTGAGGAGGAAAAAAACAACAAAAAAAGAAGTGAGATAGCTAAAGAGACTAATGGATGTCATCAAGTGGAACAACTTATGCATTATTCACATGCCAGAAGGAGGCAAAAAAAGAATTGAAAACATATTCTAAGAAATAATAGCACACAATTATCCAAGACTAAGGAAGGAAATAGAAAATCAGAATCAGGAAGCCCAAAGGACACCAAATAAAATAAATCCAAAGAGGCCCACATGAAAACACACTGTATTCAAGTTGTCAAAATTCAAAGCCAAAAATATTGAAAGCAACAATGAAAAAGCAAATTGTCACATATTAAAGAAGCTATAGAACTATCAGCAAATTTCTCAGAAAAAAATCTTGCAGACCAGAAAAGAATAGGATGATATATTCAAAATCCTGAAAGAGAAAAACTGGCAACCAAAAAATAGTACCTAAGTCCCCAGCTTCCCCATGTCAATCAGTGGTTTCTCTCTCTGTGGTTTGAGTTAACTGTCATCAACCATGGTATAAAATTATTAAATTAAAAATTCCAGTGCCAGCTGCAGTGGTTTGTGCCTTGGATACATAGCCTTTGGGTCAAAAACTTTAAAAAGAGTCAATGAAGGTTATTATGTATTAAAAGGGGTCGGTTCATCATGAAAATATAACAGTTTAAAATATGCATGTACTCAACATCACAGCACATAAATATGATAAGAAACATTAAGAGATTCAAAGGGCAATACAGACTGCAAGACAATCATCACAGGAAGTTATATTATCCCATTTTCAACATTGCCCAGATCATGTAGGCAGAAAGAATAGAAAACTTGGACTTGAACTACACTTGAGACCAAATGGACCTAACAGTCATATATAGAACATTCCATCCAACAGCAACAGGGTACACATTCTTCTCTAATGCATGCAAAACCTTCCCTGGATTAGATCATATTAGGCCCCAAACAGGACTCAACAAATTTAAGAAGACTGAAATCACATCAAGTACCTTTTTAAACCACAATGGTATGAAATTAGAAATTAACAACGGAAGAAACAATGGAAAATTAACAAATGCATGAAAATTAAACAATTTGCTTCTGAACAACTATTGGGTCAAAGAAGAAATTAAAAAAATATTTTGAGACAAACAAAAGTGGAAACATAACATACAAAGACTTATAAGATTCAGCAAAATTATTTCTTAAAGGAAAGCAATGAACACCTACATTGAAAAGAAGAAAGATTGCAAACAGTCTAACAATATATCTCAAGGAACTAGAAAAAAAGAATGAATTAAGCTCAAAGTTCGCAGACAGAAGGAAATAAAAATCAGAGCAGAAGTAAATGAAATAGAGATCAGGAAAAAAATAGAAAAGATCAACAAAAATGAGTTGGTTTTTTGTAAAGCTCAACAAAATTGACAAACCCTTGGCTAGGCAACTTAAGAAAAAAGAAGACTCAAATAAATAAAATCAAAAAAGAAAAGAAGATATTGCAACCACAGAAATATAAAGGATCATAAGAAACTACTACAACCAATTACATGCCAGGAAATTGGACAACCTAAAAATAATGGATAAATTCCTATAAACATATAGCCTACCTAGACTGAACCACATAGAAATTGGAAATCTGAACAGACAAATAACAAGCAAGGAGATTAAATCAGTAACTCAAAAAACCTTTCATCAGGGAAAAGCCCAGGGCCAGAAGTCTTCACTTCTGAATTCTATCCAACATTTAAAAAACTCATATTACTCCTTTTCAAACTCTTCTAAACAAATTGGAGAAGGTAATATTTTTAAATGCATTTGATGAGGCCAGCATCAACCTGATAACTGAAGCCAAAGACACTACAAGAATAGAAAAATAAAAGCCAAAGTTACTGATGAACATAGACGAAAAACCCTCAAGAAAATAGTAGCAAACTGCATTCAACAGTACATTAATAGGCTCATTCACCATGAACAAGTTGAATTTATTTTGAAATGCAAGGCTAATTCAACATATGCAAATCGACTCACTTGCTTTGCCATTAAATCATTTCACAATTAAATGCACTTTTATGATTAACATCCTCAACAAACTAAGAATAAAAGGAAAGTTTATCAAAACAGTAAAGGCCACCTATGACAAGTCCACAGCTAACATCACACTCTGCATTGAAAACTTGAAGGCCCTTTTCCTAAGATCTGGAACAAGACAGTAATACGCACTCTCACCCTTCTGTTTAACGATAACTACAGGTCGTAGTTACATACATTGAATGGTTTTTGAGTACAGTCATGTGCCACGTAATGACATTTTGACCAATGATGGACTGCCTATACAACAGTAGTCTCATAAGATTATAATGGAGCTGAAAATTTCCTATTGCTTAGTGATGTCATAGGCCTTGTAAAGTTGTAGCACAACATATTATTCACGTTTGTAATGATGCTTGTGTAAACAAACGTGCTACACTGCCACTCATATAAAAGTCCAGCACATGTAATTACGTATAGTGTATAATACTTGATAATGATAGTAAATGACAGTGTTACTGGCTTATGTATTTACTATACTACGATTTTTATTCTTATTTTAGAATGTACTCTTTCTACTTATTAAAAAGAAGTTTAAAAAACTTCTTGATATAAAACTTCTTGTTATAAAACAGCCCCATGCAGGCCTTTAGTAAGTATTCCAGAAGAAGGAATTTTTTATCATAGGAGATTATACCTCCATGTGTATTACTGCACCTGAAGACCTTCTAGTGGGACAAGATGTGGAGGTGGAGAAAAGTTATATTGATGATTCTAACTCTGTGTAGACCTAGGCTAGTGTGTGTGTTTATGTCTTAGATTTTAACAAAAATACATATTAATAAAAAGCAAAAGATAAAATATTCTAAAAATAGAAAAAATGCTTATAGGCTCAATATAAGTAAAGAAAATTTTTTTATAAAGCTGTACAATGTGTTTCTGTTTTAAGTTGTGTTATTACAAGAGTCAAAAGGATTTTTAAAAAATTAGGCTTTGTATAGTTAAAAAGTTGCAGTAAACTAATGTTAATTTACCGTTAAAGAAAGAAATACATTCTTTATAAATTTGGTGTGACCTAAATGTGCAATGTTCATGAGGCCTGCAGTAGTGTTCAGGAATGTCCTAGGCCTTTACATTCACTTAACACTCACTCACTCACTGATTCACCCAGTGCAACTTCCAGTCTTCTGAGCTCAATTTATGGTATGTGTCTTATAAAGGAAAGTCGTGTTTTATGCTGTATGGTAACTGCACCGTTGAAATGTTTAGATATGTTTAGATACATAGGTACTGATAAGGTTTGGCTCTGTGTACCCACCCAAATCTCATCCAAATTATAATTCCCATAATCCCCAGGAATCCAGGTCATTGCCTGATGGGAGGCGATTGCATAATGGGGGTGTTTTCCCCGTGCTATATTCGTGATAGTGAGTTCCCACAAGATCTAATGCTTTTTAAGTGACTCTTCCCCCACGCCCATTTGACCACTCTTGCTTGCTGCCATGTAAGATGTGCCTCTTCCCCTTTTCCCATGATTGTATGTTCCTGAGGCTTCCCCAACCATGTGGAACTATGAGTGAATTAACCTTCTCTTCTTCGTAAATGACCCAGCCTCTGGTACGTCTTTAGAGCAGTGTGTAAATGGACTAATACAGGTATTTACCATTTTGTTACAATTACCTACAGTATTCAGTACACTGAAAACCTGGACAGGTTTGTAGCCTAGGAGCAATAGGCTATGCCATATAGCACAATTGTGTAGTAGACTATACCATCTATATTTGCATAAGTTCACCACATCATATTTGCACAAGGACAAAATCACCTAAGACGTATTTTTCATTAAGCCATGCATGGCAGTAGTTGAGGGCCTTAAAAGATAGGCTACCTGATACTTGGGAAACAAGTGAGGTCTTAATGTGTGGGTTTCGTGTCTTGATCTGGAGAATAGATTTACCACTTGTTTGCCGGTTGAGATTAAGGAAAAGATCATTAATCTTGATGCTTGAAAAAAGTTTTCAAAGGACTTGCAGCAAATGAATGGAACAAAACACGTTGTTTCACTGTGTTTTCAACCATGCCAAGATTTTAGAGGTAGCTAAATCCTATGTATGCTAAATTCATTATTTTCAGATTTGCTACTTCAAATTCTATTAATTGCTCTGAAGAACAAAAGTAGGCACTTCTCTTTTATAATTTTATGATTTGGACCACATTGAGAGCCACTTTGTCATCACACAGTGGCTCTGGGTTTGATACATTCAGGCGCTTTGAACATCGCTTTAGATTTCAGAGAGAGAAATGGTAAAATGATATATTTTAATAAAAAAGAAACACATATGGGTGTATGTTCTTATAATAAAGGTGATATTCTGTCTTTTTGCTTAAATTATGAAATAATTCAGTGAAATTATTGCAAACAATGCTAAGAAGGCAAAAACCAAGAAAGCAAGCAAAAAACTAGTTTGTGCCTGGAAGAGCCTGATTCTGAGAATCAAGATTGTTAAGGTGATTAAATCAAGCAAAAACTAAAAAGATTTGTTCAGTTAGTCTTACTATCAGAAAAGAAAAAAATAGAATAACAAAATAGAATTAAAAAGAAGCATTTTAATCAATAAGCCTGACAGTGATTAGAATAAAAAGATGTCTAAATCAGGATACATGTTAATAAAAGAAAAAAGGGAGTGCTGTCAAGTGCTTGACCTTAAAGACAGCATTAAAAAAGAGAAAAATATTTTCAATATGCCAGAAATGGTGACTGGACTGGATGCAGTAGTATCAAAAATAGGATGAGAATGTAGATTTTGAGAACAGATTAGAATGACTCCTCCAGAGGAGACAATGAACTAGGAAATGACACATTTCAGGTATAGTCCAGAATAAAGCAATCAGGGAAAGCCCCATACACCACCAGGATGTCTATACCAAATTTGCAAAGACATTTAAGGGGAAAGCTTAAAAAATTCAATGTAAAATATATAATTGCTAGGTATAGTTATAAATTAGGTAGATACTTTAGATGAAGTATCCTGCTAGATTAATATATGTACGACGGTAAGAAGAGATAAAAATAAAGATGAGTAAATTAAGTTTCTATTGATGCATCACATATTAACACAATATTAGTAGCCTAAAATAACACACATATATTATATCACAGTTTCAGTCAGTCTAGATCAAAATTTATTGTCGTTGAGTCATTTTTTAGGTCTTCTGAGGATGCAATCAACGTGTTATTCAGACTGGAGTTCTTATCTGGATCTTTCTGATATTAGTCAGGTGTTGGCACAATGCAATGCCTGTGGTTGTGCTAAGACTATCTGCTGTTAGATTCCGATATTCTCCGTAAGCCATTCACTGTATGCTATTTGCATCTTTCTTAAACTTAGTCCACTGATTAGGGAGCTTAATTACATCTGCAAAGTGCCTTTTGCCATTTAACATAAGCTAATCATAGATGTGATATTCTATTATATACACAAACCTCATCCATATTTAAAGAGAGGAGATTACACAGGGCATGTACCCTTGGGGACAGAAATCCTGAGAGTCATTTTAGACTTAAGTATCCCAGAATGAGAATTATTTAAAAGGGCCAGTTAGTATAATGCTATATTGAAAACTAGTATATTAGAATATATTCCGAAAAACATTATGTTGAACACATGAAGGAAATTTAAAATAAGAATCTAATTTCAAGTTTGGTGGCAGAACATTTTTTAGAAGATGAGGCAAATACAATAGGATGTTGTTATGCATTTTAGGGCTGAATGGGCAGAGCCCAATTAATAGCTCGAGTATCAACTGCTGCTCTGCAGGGTCATGAGACAAGAGTAGTGCTGTAAATGGGGAGTCATCTGGCCGTATCTGAAGCTAAGGGTCAGGAAGAAAGTACAGAAATTTACAGCATCAAAGAGGGCTACATAGCATTATTTGGGCCTTCAGAGATAGGAAGGAAAATCCTTTGTACTCTTTTCTTGTTTCCTGCCAAATTGTCTTTGGTGCTGTCCCTTGGCTGTACACAAGCAGACACCAGTGCACAAGAACATCTGCTACCTGTGGAATGAGGAAGTCATCCCACTTAACAAAGAGTGCAAAGAAGAGGAAGTGAGGCAGGTTGGGGTGCGTGCGGAATCTGAGAACAAACAGACAAATGACTCTCATATGAGCCTTAGATTAGACACAGGGCCATTCAGAAAATACATACTTGTTGAGATTATCCTTCCAATCTCTGCCTTATTCATCACATAAAATTCTTCTTATAAACTAGTGATGTTGGATTAGGGCTCACCCTAATCATGTATGACCTTATCTTTACTTGATTACATCTTCTAAGGCCCTGCTTTCCAAGTAAGGTCACCACTACAAATACTGGAGGTTAGGACTTCAATACATACATTGGGGAGAAACAGTTTAATCCACAATAAAGCACAGCAATTTTATTTTTCTCTTCAGTATAATCTCAAAGTCAGAAGTCCTCTGGAAGCCAAAAAGAACTATTATAATATTGCTTGAGATGCATGATGTTCTATAATTAAGAGTTTTAAAATTTAATAGTGATACATTCCATAAGAGTTTTTTTCCTCACTGGAATGGTTGATGATATGTCAAAATCCCATTAGTAGAAATGTTAAGTTTTGAATTATTCTGTGTTAGGGACTGGGAAGAAGTGACCTGTTGTACATCAGAGTTGTTTATTATAAGAAAGACATTTTTCTACTGTCTTATAAAACAAAGACAGTTGATTTATCCTGTTACCAAAAAGTGCTTTTGCAAGGAATCTTGGTCTTTATATGGGTGATATATACATTTTAGTGAAATTAAAATATCTGCCACATATATTGAAATAAGTATTTTTGCATTATTCAAATAAACCAAATGAAAGCATATTATTATTCTTATGTTTCCTGACTGAATTTTCAGAAATATATATATAATATATATAATATATATATATTATATATATATAATATATATATAATATATATAATATATATATATAATATATATATAATATATATAATATATATATATAATATATTATAATATATATATAATATATTATATATATATATTATATATATAATATATATATAATATATTATATATATATATTATATATATAATATATATAATATATTATATATATATATTATATATATAATATATATATAATATATATACCTGTCTATCTATCTATCTATACTATTAACAAAATAAGCATTAATAAACTTCAGGAAAGTAGACAGCCGGATTGTTTTGTGTGTGGTATCAAAGTTGATGCAGTTCACAGCTGTTTGCTTCCTGACAGCTCCTAATAAAGCAGATCTGTTTTATTCAATTGTCCTATAATAACCGTAAAATTATACAATGGATTTGCATACTTTAAATGATAACAGAGTACTTCCATTATATATCAGCAGGAGAGTATCTTAAGTTTCATACTGCCAGGAGCATTTTGAAATTTTGGTTGTTTTATTAGTTTATAGCTATTATGATATAGCTCAATTAAAGCATTAGATACACTAAAATTATAACTGGGTAAAAATACACCCTTATATTTGGAAACTCCATAGACAAAAATCTAGATCCAAAAATGATGATGATCTCAGTCTAAGAAGTGGACCACCATATTTTATATATGTTTTGTCAAGCAGATAACTTTTTGTTAATGTCCACAATGTTTACAAAATCCAGACATAAATGCAATGCTATATAGAACTTTATTTTTAAAGCAGATTTTGTACAAATGGTTTGAAACTAAAAGAGATAGTACAGACAACATTCTAAATGCCTGAATGTGTTACAGAAGTACATTTTTTATTCCTGTTTGCATATTTTCTTTCTGTTGATTATAGCCATTTTCTGTTGGCTTAAAAAGTAGCTGAAGCGTCACAATTAAAATTATAGAAATATTACTGTTACCTAGCAATAAAAGCAGAAAATAGAATACGTTGACGTGGCGTGTTGTTTATCATGTTGTGCAAGATAATTTTTAATGAGAAAGTTTTCTTTGAAACTCTCAAAGAAATCCACAATGACAAAAATACCATTAGAGCTTAGTGGCATTCACATTATTTAAATTTTATTTTAAATTAACCTTTCTCTTTTCTCTATATAATATGTGTAATATATCAATAACTATAATTTATAAGAATTATCTATTTAAGTAAAAATCTTAAAATTTATTTTAAAAATTTATAATTAACACATAATTGTACATACTGATGGGGTACAATGAGAGGTTTTAATGTATAATTACCAAATTGGGGTAATTAACATTCTGTATCTTGGCTATTGTGAATAGTTCTGCAATAAACACTGGAGTAGAACTATCTCTTCAGTATACCAGTTTCCTTTCTTTGGGGTTTATACCCAACAGTGGTGTTGCTGGATCATATGGTTGTTCTATTTTCAGTTTTTTGAGGAAACTTCACACTGTTCACCACAGTTACTATACTATTTTACATTCCCATCAACAGCATATAAAAGCCTCCTTTTCTGTACATCCTTGCCAGCATTTCTGTTCTGTGTTTTTGTTGTTGTTGTCGTTGTTGTTGTTTGTTTGGTTTTTGCCTTTTTGATCATAGCCATTTTAGCTTGGGTGAAGTAGTATCTCATTGTAGTTTTTATTTCCATTTCTCTGATGAATGGTGATGTTGAGCATTTGCCGCATATATCACTTGGCCATTTGTATATCTAATTTGGAGAAATGTCTAGTCAGGTATTTTATCCATTCTTTAATCAGAGTATTTGTTTTTTTTTGCTGAGTTATTTGGGTTTCTTGTACACTCTGGATATCAACTCTTTGTCAGGTGGATACTTTGCACATATTTTCCCATTTTTGGGTTGTCTCTTTATTTTATTGCTTGTTTCCTTTGCTGTACAGAAGCCTTTTAGTTTGACATAATCCCATTTTGTCTATTTTTTGCTTTTGATCCCTGTGCTTTTGAGGTAGTATTCAAAACATCTTTGCATAGTCCAATTTCATGAAGCATTTTTTCTATATTTTATTCTAGTAGTTTCATAGTTTAGGGTATCATATTTAAGTTTTAATTTTATTTAAAACTCATTTTTGTATATGGTGAGAAATAGGAGTCTAGTTTCATTCTTTTACATTAGTTATCCAAGGTCCCCAGCACTACTGATTGAAGAGACAGCTGTTTCCTCGATGTAAATTTTTGGTGCCTTTGAAATGAAGAAAAGAAAAATATTTGGTAAGCAGGAAAAGGTAAGTGGAAAAAGTAAAAGAGGCAAGAATTTGAAGAGACACACATGCATTACAGAAACCGAGTACCTTTATAATTAACTAAGTTTTGACCAGAAAAGACAAATGCTAGAACCACAAGGAGTGGTAAGGAAGAAGTTTTCGAAGAACTCATCAATGTTATGGAAATTAAAAAGTTCCCCAGGAACAGGAGAGCTAGTTATAGTCCATTTGGAGTACCAGCAAGAGGGTCAAGATGCGAAGTTCCTGAAGTTAAATATAATTTTCATAGGAAAGATGATGCAAAGCCACCTCTTTGTGTACATAAGGAATATTTATTCATGTTTGTACTTGTAATTCTGTGAGGTTCTATAGGTGGGTTACTTATTAACATTGTGGCACAAACAGTTCTTGAAATATCATCTCCCAATCCTAATTCAGAAGATAGAATAATAGCTCCCACACTGTAAAAATAATTATTTTTTAGCTAGGTTTATTTTAGAAAACAGTACTTATAATGGCAAATAGCCCAGGGCTAATTTTGCAATTTTATAACTCTGATACTAATTAATACTGTAATAGCAAATTAAATAAAGCTAAAATCATTTATTAAAAAGCAACATTTTGTATTCAGGAATTTATTGCATTTTATATCACTGCATATTGATTTAGAATTTGAAATTAGCCAGAAGATTTTTCATAATGATACATTTATTTACATTTTAATAAAAGGAAGTTTGGACCCTTGCTGAGAATGACCATTATTTTTTATCCCATTGGGTTGTTTGAAGCCAAAGCCTGTTTCAATACTAATTATTTATTTTGCTAAGTATAGAATTTAATTTGGATAATTCATCCTTATGTCTTCAGTGTATAAGTTTATATACTTCATATATTACACTGATATTGATTGATTGTCAGATATTTCATAAGAGTTCTTGTTCCTTTATCCTCCGTTTAAACTGTTTATTTATCCATTTAATTTTTAGATAGCTCATGCCATCTCTTCTTTTATAGGGTCAAATATGTATTGAATTTTAGGGGCAGTTAAAATTGGGGTCTTAAATAAGTTGAAATGCATTAAGCACAAGACAAACTCAATGCTAAAAAAACACAATAGGCATTTTATATAGACTCTTGGTGGTGCTGCATAAAAAGCATTTTTGAAACTGTCCAGCTAAATTATGAAATATATTTTCTATTATTATGGTCTATAAGACATGTTGTGTTTAGTTTTTTTTGTTTGTTTTTTTTTTTAAATAATTGCAACTTTTGGCAGATCCCATGAATTGGCTTGCTCAATACTTATTCTAAGTTCCTTTTCAATTCACTTCCACAATCACACAAATAGAAAAGCTAAAATCTGCACTTCCACAAAATGAACAAAGGTGGAGGCATCACACTACCTGATTTCAAACTATATTACAAAGCTAAAATAATTAAAATAGCATAGTACTGGCTTCAAATAAATACATTAAACAAATGGAACAGAATTGAGATCACAGAAATAAACTCATGCATCTATGATCAATTGATTTTCAACAATGGTGCCAGGAATATGTAATGGACAAAGAACAATCTCTTCAACAAATGGCGTTGGGAAAATTGGACATCCACATATAAAAGAGTGAAATGTGATCCTCATCTCACATCACATAAGAAAATAAACTCAAATGAATTAAAGACATAAACATAAAACCTGAAACTGTAAAACTACTTAAAGAAAATATGGGGGAAAACTACATGACATTGATCCTGGGCAATGATGCTTTTATGTTTGACCCCAAAATTGAAGGCAGCAAAAGCAAACATAGACAAACTGAATTACATCAAAATAAAAATCTTCTCCATAATAAAAGAAATAATTAAAAGAGTGAAGAAACAACGTATGGATTCGGAGAAAATGTTTGTATGTTATACATCTGATAAGGGATCAATATTCAAAATATATAAGGAACTTAACTCTATAAAAACAAACCAAATAACCCAGGTAAGAAATGGGCGAAGGTGTAAAAAGACATTTTTCAAAAGAAGAAATAAGTTGCTAACAGATGATACATGAAAAAATTTCTAATCATAATACTGATGTAGATTAAAACCACAGTGTGATATCACCTCACACCTGATAGATGGCTATTATCAAAAAGACAAAAGAAAAGTGTTGGCAAGGATGTGGAGAAGAGGAAGTCCTATTACTCTTTTTGTTGGAATGTAAATTAGTGCAGCCATTATAAAAAAAAACTGTATGGAGGTTTCTCAAAAAACTAAAAATAAAATTACCATATGATCCATCAATGCCACTTCTGGGTATTTACCTCCCAAATTTGAAATCATTATGTCAAAGAGATGTGTGTACACCTTTGCCCACTGCAGCATTCTTCACAGTAGTCAAAGAACCTGCCAAAATGCCCAAATAGCTGAATGGATAAAGAGAAAATGTGGTATATGTACCCGATGGAATGCTGTATGTATACCAGATCTACAAAAATGTCTTTAGAAAAAAATGGAAAAAATTCTGTCAACTGTTATAACATGGATAGAATTAGAGAACATTACACTATGTGAGGTAAGTTAAACAAAGAAAAGCAAATACTGCATACTTCCACTCACATTTGAAATCTGAAACCAATTAAATGCATGGAGGCAGAGAACAGAATGGTGGTTACCAGAGTCTGGGGCATGGGGGAAATGGGAGATAATAATCGAAGGGTACAAAGCCTCAGTTAGACAGGAGGAATAAGTTTGATTTTGTGTATGTATGTAATCTATTGCATCACATGGTGAATATAGCTAATAATTGATTACTGTACATTTAAATATTGCTAAAAGAGAAAATTTCAAATATTTTTATCACAAAAAGTCAAATATTTGAGGTGATAGATGGGTTAATTACCTTGATTTTATCATTGCACATTGTATTAGAAATCATCATGCCAATTTATACTCTATAAATATATACAGGTATAATTTGCAAATGTATAATTTAAAAAAGAAGTATTATAAGGCAAGGCACATGTATAATGTTAATATTTACAGTAGCCACATTAAAAAGGTAACAAGAAACAGGTAAAATTAATTTCAATGACATATTTTATTTATCCCAGTATATCCCAAATAGTTTCATTTCAACATGTAGTCAATGTAAAGACTAAGATATTTTACATTCTTTTTTCATAGTCTCTTTAAAATGCTGTATATATATTGCCTTTAAAATGCTGTGTACATTCTGATGGGTGGCAGCCATGGGAGAATTAATTTGCAGTATCTGGTTTTTATTTCCTCATGAGGCTGTGACAGAGGTTGGTAACTACTTCCAAATACTAATTTCCCCTACTAGTTTAATAATAGAGCCCTGATTTTTTTTATCTTCTATTTAATTTACTCACCTGCATTTCAATGTGACTATGACCAAGTTCAGGTCAAGGAAATACAAGTGGCAGTCCACAGCACCACTAGGATATTTCCTTGTGGGCCAAAAGACACACATTCTTTGTCAGTGTTACCCATGTTTAACATGTGATTTGGGTTGAAAAATCTTTAAAAATAGAGAATAACCTGAGTTAGTTGGAGAAAAGCATTGTTTGCCTTCTTTCATCCGTTGTAATAAGCCATGAAATGACTTCTGGAAACCATCATAACAGCCCTCAGCTGCTGGATTCTGAACACCTATGGGAAAGTAATTAAACTTCTGCTTTATTAAAAGATAAACCAAAAGCCTCTTGTTCTTCAATCTTTCCGTTTCTCAGCTCTGTTTCCATCTGTACAAAGGATAATGATCCCCTATTTATATGATTTCAAGGATTTTTTTGTATGTCACTCTGGACCTTTGCAGACACATGTGTGTTTATGGATATATTTTTTATATTTATGCATAAACAGTCTAAGCATGTAACAAACAAGGCAAAATATCATATTGCCAAAAGAGCATGGATAAGAGTTCTGAACTCTACCACTTACCAACATTGTGATGTTGAGAAATGACTTTCTTTCTCTGGGTTTGTGGTCTTCATTCATGTAATGGGGTTTATCTTCATGACTACATCAAAATAAGTGTTAGAAATATTAATGTTCACAAAACAATTGGAAAATTGTACTGGGTAGAAACTTTTTAGTAAATGCTGTGTTGTCATCATTATCATTGTAATGCATGTTCTATTTTGAGTAAGCAAAATTAGATCAAGAAAACCACTAGTTCTGAATTGTGCTTAGTCAAATAGCCCCCTTTGAAATACATGACTTGGTAGTTATGACCCTTAACAGTGTATGATAATTCTTCTTCCCACACCCATACTTTTAGGCAGCTTCATCCTGTTTACTCATCACACAATCGCACCAATTCTGAACAAACACATCCTCATTTATAGGTAAACTCTAAAACAGGGATGCCCAATCTCGTGGTTTCCCTGGGCTATGTTGGAAGAATGACTATCTTGGGCCACACATAAAATACACTAACACTAATGATAGCTTATGGACTAAAATTATCACAAAAAAATCTCATAATTTTTTAAGAAAGTTGATGAATTTGTGTTGGGCCACATTCAAAGCTGTCCTGAGATGCATGTGGCCCACGGGTCACAGGTTCAACAAGCTTACAAAAAACGTTCACTAAATGAGTATTTCTGAGAGGTGCTTTTCCTCCTATTACATATGTTGTTTTTTAAATCACTATTTGGAAATATTATATAAGTACAGAGAAAAATTAATTTAATACAACCCAGTTGGAAAGAGGCAAACTCATAAAAATGAAATACCCTAAAAGCTGCATTTTAGTCCTTAATTTTAGTTACTTCAAAGCTTGTTGTATAGTATCAGTAATTTAATAATTCTTTGCTATTATTAAAACAAATGGCAACATGGTGTGAAGGCTATTAATGCTAAAGCTACTGAAAACAATTTGCATTTTTAACTGTTAGGAGACAAAAGCCATTAAAAAAAGTTTGTGTCTCAAAATGGTCATGTTATAAAGTTTCCATGTAAATTAGAAAGCTTATTATGTATTTACTTAATATCTAAAGACTCAAGAGCCCTGTACATCTAGTTGCAGTTCTGAAGTATATGTTCCCCCGTTGAAGTGGTTTTGCCCTGCATATAGTCTCACCCCTAATCATAAGTCAGGGGTTTTTAGAGGCTACCTCCACTTTTTCAGACAAGCAAGTGCTATTTAGTGCACTGAAGCAGTAACTTACCTAACACTATTCTGGTGACCTATAACAGCTGACGCAGTTTCCAAAGATAGTTAACTTACAAACAGGCAATATTTTACTATTTAATAAGTACTGCTTCAATGGACTCGATAATGAAAACCCAAAAGATCTAATGCTCCTTCCCAAATTTTGGGAGTCAGTGGGAATAGAGTAAAGGTGTTTTTTTAGCAAGTCGTATTATGAACAAGACTACCCAATGCCACCCTGACCACAGCAACATAAATATAAAATGCTTTAAAGTATAGTTTAAACTTACATTTATGAACTAAAAGCATTATAAAATCAAAACTCTACCTTGGGCTTAGAAATAGTTACATATATGCCGATTAATTGAAAATGAAATCTGAAACCTGCATCCTGTTTTAAGGATGAAGCTACAACGTTCAAGTCTCCAGTTTAGGGTAATTTTTATTTTCTAAATCCATCCTGTTTCTCATGTCTGCAGTACTTAATGCATGCTTTCCAGTTGGTATTAGTAGAATTTAGTAACAGAAATAAATTAAAAATAACAGTTCTTAGGAGACATTTTACTCTATTTTTCTATATTCAAACTAGCATCTAATGTATCCCAATTAACTGTGATTTACATTCATGCTTGGAATAATTTTACAACTTTTTTATCAAATAACTTTATAGTTTCTACAAATCAAATGTAGTTAAGATTGGGGCTAAGAACTAATGCTTAAATTAATTAGCTATTCTTAGCCAATTCCCACAATAAAGTATCCAATATTTGCAATCAAACCACCACAAATCACCTGAACCACCCTCCTTAGACCCAGACTTTATTTGTCTATAAACATAGTCATAGCTTTTTTTGAGCTCTAAAGTCTTATTGTTGACAATATATTTAATAATTTTCATTTATTCCATTTCTTGATGGCCACCACAGGCCTTCCAGTCATGTCTATTCAAATAAAACTAAAAATCTGTGTCTATCTTTTGGGTAACAGGTCTTTTACATGCATGCTGACTTCAGAAGCTGTCCAGGAAGTGCTTGGAGCACCAAAGTAAGACAGTTTTGCTTATATTATTTAAATGTCATTCTCTACAGAGTTTTCAAAGGGCTCTTCTCACAGCTAGCTTATTCCCATTGAATAACGTTACTAGTGGTTCTGTTGCAACAACAAAAAATTTAGCATACAGAGAAATTCCATCATAGGTTGATTTTCATACCAGTGGTTTTACAATAGAGTTGGATGAGGGATGGGGTATATTACAGTATTATTGGAGGCCATGGACTCTCTCCCCATCAAAAAGGTAGAAATTAACTTACACACTATGGTTCATAAACAACTTCAAGTGATTTGTCAAAACCGATATATGTATGAACATCCTAGATGCTCTTCAACCTTGATTTAACAAACCTGTCCTGTTCCAGTCGCATTCTTCAGTCTAGTAAATTAAATCTGATTAAAAGAAAGGTTGATCAAATATTTTAAATGGTTCAAAAGAAGAGATCAAGCTTCACTTTCCTTCAACTATATTCACAAGGGTTTACAGCACCATGTCTTGCAACTTTTAACAGTTTCCCAAACAAAACAGAAATTCAACTACTATTTTCTGAGTGATTAACAAATAATTAAGAATAAACCATCAAATGTTTTGAAGAATAAAGATAAAAAGTACTTTATTTTATATTCACCTTCTTTCTTTCTTTCTTTTTTTTTTTTTTTTTTTTTTTTTTTTTTTTTTTTTTTTTTTCAAAAGCAAAAGAGGTTATTGTTCTACAG
>NW_016107503.1:2114361-2142849 GCF_001604975.1 Cebus imitator
CAGCTAATTTTTTGTATTTTTAGTAGAGACGGGGTTTCACCATGTTGACCAGGATGGTCTCGATCTCTTGACCTCGTGATCCACCCGCCTCGGCCTCCCACAGCGCTGGGATTACAGGCGTGAGCCACCGCGTCCGGCCTCACCTTATTTCTTTACATGGTTATGTTAAATCAGATATATTACTGTCACACTAAAATTTCCTAGCTTAAAGGAACGAGTTGGGAATAACCAATAATTAATATATTTTAGGTTGGTGTATTAAAAGTTATATCAAAAACAGCAATTACTTTTGCACCAACTCAGTATTTATAAAATAAATCAGAAAAAAACTTTGTTCATTTGTTGCATAATAGTAACAATACTCTAAATAAATATTGGGTTTTTCAGTTAAAAGTTTCCTCCTACACTATCTATATCAAAAGTGAATTAATAGCAGAAACAATCTAAGATATCTCGCCACTTGTAGATTTAAAACAGCATGAAATGATGCCAAACTCTCAGCATCGGATGAATCCTAGTATATATATTTTAATGTAGTCACTGTTGATGCTCTTCTAAAGTGCTATCAACCATCTTAAACTAGGTCATTTTTTTTTCCTGTTATTGCATTGGATCACAGAAGAAGTCTTTTGAGATTGAAGGATGATGATGATAACGATCATGTTGATTTTTGTGTGTTTGCGTGGATGTGTGTGTCAAATTCGTTTCTGCACCTAAAATTCTGCTGTCTGAAATATGTAGACAGTACAAACATTCTTCAGAGCTTATCGTTCCAAGGGTGCTTTTTGTAATATTAGAAGTAGTTGTAGTGTATCTTCTGCATGTGAACTTTTAAAATAAATGTGCTGGCTTATCAACCTTAACACATAAGCTGAACAGTTTCCTGTTATTGACTCAGCTAATGAACCTACACAATAGGTAGTCATCCCCTGGGCAAAGCTAGGTTTGCATCTTGGCCTTTTTCTTCCTTAAATTTTAAAATATATTGTATCAGCTGCCATGCAGCAATATGAGCTTCTAACATATTCATAAAGGAAATCTCCAGTTCAGCCTCTTTCAGTGTCAAATAAGCAGCCATAACATTTTGTAAATTCTCCCTCTGAAATCACAGAGAAGAAACTCGATATCCTCACCAATGACCCTTATCAAATAGCAACTTTGTGGAATGCACTTTGCCTTCATAGTCTCTCTGGAGGTTACTAACTCTAACGGGAAGGCAATGTACCATTGGCTATTATTCTTACCAGCAGTGAAACTTGAAGAAAGATGCATTCATTAATTCTGTGTTCTCATTGCAGTGTATAAAATCCCACTGGAACTATCTTTACTTCCCTTTGAAATCTAATTCTAGTTTTTGGTATCTATCGACAGCAGCGGCTTAGATGGCAGCTCCCAGACCTTTTATGAATCTTAAACCATCAATGTGAACAATAGTTCATTGTATTTATTCTTTTGATATAATATTCTTTTGATATAATTTTATTAAAAATAAAGGACTTATTTACTTTTTCTGAATAGACAAAGCAGTTCCTGAAATCACCTTGTCTACTAAAATGGTTATTACTGTGTTAAAAGGAAAGCTGGGTTTTACAAAATAATGTTTTTGGTAATTGAAAATGATAAATATGTTAAGCCTTTTTCTTCCTCTGAGGTAAATAAATTCATTAGGTAGTACATTTAATCACAAATAATGGAGTCATAACTGTGCTGGACTAAACACTAAATGGTTTAGATAAATAGTTAATCTGCGGAAGGCAGTGAAGGATAGTGAGGATAGTGATTTAGATGTTGAAAAATATCAGGATTGAGATCCTAGAAATTCTCATGATTTCTTTTTCTTGTAGGGTCAAAACAACTGCTACAATTCCAGTCATCACATTCTATTTTAGACAAGAAGGAAAAGGAAGAATAAAGAGCAAAAGGCTAATTTAACGCCATGACTTCTACAACTAAGTACACATCTTCATTAAGTGAAGAGAAATACATCGCCAAGTCCTCACAAAAGGCATTTCATTAAATAACATCATTCTTCAATGTAGATTTTCCTTTCTAATGTGTGTGATTTAAACCACAGGTAGAAAAATAATACATTCTACTATAATGAGAATAATTCCTAGCTATCTGAATTATGTTATTTTATTTCAGTTATGCATAAGCATGCTGATTCACAAGTATCATAATATCAGCATGCATATCTTTGAATAAAAATGGTTTGTAGCTAAAATGTTTATAATTTATTATTATTGTACCTCTATATTCAAAGTTATGTTTCTGTGTACAGTACTTTGCAGAATTTAAATGCTATTCCAAAGATAGTGATTTATAAGCTGACATACACACTTCAGGGAAGGGTGTTTTTTTCTTCTCATTCATTGACAATACAGTAAAATATTATAATATTTTTCAAAGTACTTTGAAAATAAATTGTAAGCAGAAATCATTATTAAATAGAAAAAGATGCATGTCTATGCATTAAGCTCCACCTATTACTTTTCATTTTACAACCTTATAAACAGGTTTCATACTGTATCTATATATCATGAATTATGAAGGTATGCACTCTTTCTGACAGATATTTTTAAAGTTAAAGGTCTTATCAAAATTACCTACACTTTCTGTTATTATCCTCCATATATTTTCTTCCTAAAACAATTATTTTTTTGTTTGTTTTGAGTAAGGCTACCCATAGTTTCTTTGTAGACTTAGAAACTGGTGTGCAGAGTGCTTAAAAGTGTATGTCAGCTATTGGTGATATGTCTTTTAAAATCCATTCACCTTTCTTGTGTTTGGGTCTTCTATTAAATGGTGATATTGATATCTTCTTATTTATATACAATGTTGAGTATCTATGAAAATAAATAATAGAATAATTTGTTCATTCATTCACCCAACAATGTGTTCAGCACTAATATTAAATATATGTATTGCTAGTCAATATAATACAGTTATGAAAAATTTGCCCAATGACAAATTAAACCACATACATATACAACTATCTTTAAAATGACAAAGAAGTTACAAGTAAGTTTAATGCAAGGAATCTTCAGAAGACATAAAATAGATACCCAATGGCTAAATATTTGAACTTGTGTGACTTGTGAAGAAAATCACCCTCAATGTTTCCTTTAGTTGAATATATCTATAATTTTTATATGAGTTTTCATCTACCTTTTTATCGGGATTTCCAGATCACATCTGATTATAAACAAGGACCTTCAAGAGCTTGGGTATATGGTATATAATTTTAAATAATATATTTCATCTGAATACACAGTGAAGATGTAAAAAATAACTGATCTCTTGACAGTGAGGGAAGATTTAGGACTCAAAAGGAATATAGGCACAAGGTCAAAAAAAAAAAAACCCCACATTACTGAAAGCAATTTAATGTAACAACAAATGGCACATTTAAATATAGTAATAACTCCAAAGTGTATAAACACATATTTAGGGCTTGAGACACTGATTGTGTGGCACCTAATTCAAGTTATATAATAGCTACTGATAGCAGAAGGAAATGTATATTTTGCTAAATGCAAAAGACATATTTATATTATAAATAAATATAGACTATAATATTTAATATGTTATTTTTTCAGCAGGTAGCTATGTGGAAAACATCATATTTTAACCTATTTAGAAATTGTCAAATTTTAATTAAATAAATCATTTAGCTAGCAAAATAAGTAAATTCAATTAACTAGCACTCTATATGTATTATTTGGTTTTAAACTAAATTTTAATTTCAGATGACTACTTATTAGCAAGTATTTTTATATTGCTATATTTTCACAGTCATTCTGTTCAAAAAAAAGATAATCTGGGATCTTTACCACCTGTGAAATTGTCTTTCTTTTTCATGTGCTGTCTGAATCTATAGGAACTTGAACAAACTACATTCAACAATTTATAGGAGTTTCTATGTGAAAACTACAGTTAACTGACATCATAAATCCAAAGTGTTTACAATAATATTTTAGTGTCCCTTTTAAATTAACGCCCTGGGCATTAATTTAATCTCCCTTGCTAGCCACCCCATTAAACTGGCTCAACACAGAATGACTCAGGTAAGGCAATGTCTCATATTGATAAAATGCATGAGGTTTATCTAGGCATAAATAAATCCAAAGAGAGCCACTAACGAACTTCATGACTCACATTGGATAATTATAAGTAATTTATAACTGAAGGCTTCTTAAAGACCTTAATTGACAGAATTTGAGATTTTTAATAGTATCCACTTTTTAGTTAATTGTAAGGAATATGTCAGATATAGATGCAGAATATACTATGCTCAACAAAATAATCTGTGTTCTGTATTTTCAACAGTTGAATTTGAGTTGGAATTATGATTTTTAAAATGTGTTGTAGAATATACAATAGAATATTTTTTAAAAAATCTTTTTTCTTTCATTTTAGAAAATTTCAAGTATAGTCAAGGATATTTCTTCAGTTAGGTCAGGATCTTAAATGAGAAATTAACTGCTCTCTCCTTAAATATTGAATATAAAAATTATCCACTCATTAAAATATATATAGTACATGAGACTGTTCTTTTAAATTTCAAATGCAGAAGTAAAAGTGAAAAAAATACATATTATATTGCATTTTGATAACTGAGAAAGTCTTCAAGAAGGAAATAAACTGTAAGTCAACTTCAGAAACAGAGAATTTCAACTTGAATACATAATAGAATCAATAGCAAAGCTTGACACGAATCAGGATTTTATGTAAGTAGTTCTGAGTTATAAAGCAGAAATTTGAGTTTTCTAAGAGCATTGCAGAAGATTCTGCTGCAGATGAACTTCAGTCCACACTCTGGGAAATACTGCTCTAAAAGGTAAGCTAAACATACATAAAATATATAATATAGGATCCATGAAAGGCAGGCAAAAAACACATGAAACATTTCAGTGTAATAGCAATTCAAAGTATGAGAAGGATTTTAACAGATATCTCACAGTTTAGGTTGATTCAGATTAGGTGCGTCTTGAAAGCCAAGCTATGCTTTCTGAATTTAATCTTATAGTTCATGGAGAGTTATTTTATCTCTGCAAGAAAATTTTTATTCAGGATATAATTTAAAATTAAAGTATTAGTATCTCTCTGATTGGGTATGGAAGAATACATGTGAAGTCAGAAAGATTAGTTGGAAAATCAGAGCAATAATAAATGAAGGGATGGAATCCTGATCTTCATTGGTTTAAGGTAATGAAAAACAAACACATCACTACGGTTGAAGAAGTGACCAAATTTGGTAAGAGTTTATTCAGCTATAGAAGGCAAAAATAAAAATAAAAGGAAAGCTAACTCACTTTAAAATACAGATTCTATAAATTTAATGTTTTCCTTATTAAAAAAAAAAAAAAAAAAACTAGGTTAAGTTAAATGTTTTAGACATATTTTTACTTCCCAGAGAATAACCAGAATAACTGTGTTACTATAGTTTAGAAAGTAATTAGGATTAACTACAGGGTTTAAAGTATTTTTTTATAAAAATCAGAATCAAAACATCAAGATGAAGTGCTAGTTTTGCATGCATTAATTGACTTCTACTTTATGTCTAGTTTTTCTGCTTCAATCTTAAATTTTCCCTATGTAAACCAGCGTATCTCTTAGTAAGAAAGAAGGAAGAAAAAATAAAGGGAGGGGAGAGGGAAGAAGAGCGGGAGAAAGGGAGAGGGGAGAGAAGGTGCGTGTTTATTTTTCTCCTTCCACTTCTAAGCTGTATGTTTCCTAAAAACCTTGTCTCCACACCAGCACAATTCAGAATCCTGTAGGCACCCGTGCAGATAGCCGGATGATGGGTGAATATGGCAGTATATTCTGTTTTTGAATTGTGCTGTTTACGAATGCCCAGTTTCCACTCACCCAACTTCGGAAACCAGCTCCCTATTTCTTTTGGAAGCCACCCTGCCCTCATATTTAGTCCATGGAACTTAAGTCCACCCTGTAACTCTGCACAAGCTGTGCATACACAGTCCATGCCAGACCAATTAATGCAAGTTACTTTTGAGTCACATTAACCAGTTCACAGATATGTTAAAACCCTAGCTAATGTGACTGTATTAGTTTCTCTTAACTGCTGCAAAAAACTGAAAGAAACTTGGTCATTTAGAATAACAGAAGTGCATTATCTCACAGTTCTAGAAGCCAGGAGTCCAAAATCAGCTGAAATCAAGGTTTCTGCTGGGCCACGCTTTCTCCTAAAACTTTAAGGGGAAAATTTGTTCTTTGTCTCTTACAGCTTTTTGTAGCTGTCTGCATTTGGTGGCTTCTGAAATCATCACTGTAACCTCTGCCTTCATGACCTCATTACCTCCCCTTCTTCTGTATTATAGCTCCCCCAACCCTCCGTCTTATATGAAAGCTTATGTTTGCAGAACCTGAATGGAAATTCAATCAAGATATCGAAGGAGGGAAAGGAGAGAACACGGCTGAGATCTGGTAATGTAATTTTAGCACCAATAGCCAGCCAAGTCTGAAGTCAACACTATCATTTTGACTTTTCCGAATGAGAAATACTAAGTTCCTTACCTTGCTTTGTTACTCCTGCTGCTGCAATTATTTAAGCCACTTTGCAATTTAAATATAGATGTTTCACTACTCCCTCTTTGTTTTCAAACAACTTTCCTGATAATTAAGGTAATACAGAAAGAATATTATGTGTACATACAGGCTTCCAAACATAAATAAAAGGATTGCTTTTCCTTTCCAATTTGCCTCTCTTTATTCATCTGCCAACGTATCTGGAAATGAAACAAATATAGCTCAAAATATTTTTTATTGTCTGCTAACTCCTATGCTCAGAAACAAAATAAGCAAATCAATACTGGCGCTTCACTAAATATAGAATGCATGAGTCAATACTACCCAGTTCCAGATAATGCACGCTGCTTAACTTTATGACACGGTCATGCTGTCAAGGAAGAAACAATACTACAAGAGGGTTCCTCGTGTCTTTTCTTTTATACACATTGATCTGTTTAATTTTTGAAATTTTTTTACAACTCTCAGAAGAGTAAATCTCTGTATGACGACTGTACTTGTTATTGACAAAGTGTTATAGCTAGAGTCTCTTGGTGCCTGTGGCAGCCAGAATAACGACTCCCAAAGGGGTTCATGTCCTAATCCCTGCTCTCTGTGTCTATGTCACTTTACATGACAAAAGGGATGTGTAATTTCCTTAAGTATTTTGAGATAAAGGATCATATGGGATTACCCATGTGAAGAAAAATTGGAATATACCACTCCGTTCGTGGTGAAGATGGAGGAGGTAGTTGCAAGTAACGGAATCAGTTGGCTTCTAAAAGTTGGAAAACACAAGGACTCTCAGTGCCTTCAATATTGCTCAGTGAAACTCACGTTGGGACTTCTAACCTACAGAATAGTAAAATAATTAATGTGTGTCATTTTAAGACAGTGAAATTTTAGAACTTTGTTACAAAACGAAAAGGAAACTAATGCAGTCTCCCACCCCACCCCACCCCACCCCAGATTGCAGTGTAGGCTGGTGTTCCCATCCCCTTGTGGTTGCTGGCGCAGTTAGATACATTTACTAACATCTCCATCGTGCAAACCTTTAGGGAGTGATACGGTTTGGCTGTATCCCCATCCAAATCTCAACTTGAATTGTATCTCCCAGAATTCTCCCATGTTGTGGAAGTGACCCGAGGGATGTAATTGAATCATGGGGGCCAGTATTTCCTGTGCTATTCTTGTGATAGTGAATAAGTCTCGTGAAACCTGATGGGTTTATCATGGATTTCAGCTTTTCCTTCCTCTTCATTCTCTCTTGCCACCACCATGTGAGTGCTTTTCACTTCCTGCCATGATTCTGAGGCCTTCCCAATCACGTGGAACTGTAAGTCCAATTAAACGTGGTTTTCTTCTCAGTGTCAGGTATGTCTTTTTCTTATTTTTTTTTGAGATGCAGTTTCGCTCTTGTTACCCAGACTGGAGTGCAATGGCACCATCTCAGCTCACCGCAACCTCTGCCTTCTGGGTTCAAGCAATTCTCCTGCCTCAGCCTCCTGAGTAGCTGGGGCCACAGGCACGCACCACCATGCCCAGCTAATTTTTGTATTTTTAGTAGAGACGGGATTTCACCTTGTTGACCAGGATGGTCTCGATCTCTTGACCTCGTGATCCACCCACCTCGGCCTCCCAAAGTGCTGGGATTATAGGCGTGAGCCACCGGGTGTGGCCAGGTATGTCTTTATCAGCAGTGTAAAAATGGACTAACATAATAAATTGGTACCAGCAGATTGGGGCATCACTGGAAAGATGCCAGAAAATGTGGAAGTGGCTTGGGAACTGGGTAACAAGCAGAGATTGGAACAGTTTGGAGGGCTCAGAAGAAGACACGAGAATATGAGAAAATTTGGAACTTCCTAGAGATTGTTGAATGGCTTTGTGCAAAATGCTGACAGCGATACGACAATAAAATCCAGGCTGAGGTGGTCTCAGATGGAGACAAGGAACTTGTGGGAAACCGGAGAAAAGGTGACTCTTGTTATGTTTTAACAAAGAGACTGGTGGCATTTTGCCCTGTTCTAGAGATTTGTGGAACTTTGAACTTGAGGGAGATGATTTAGGGTATCAGGTGGAAGAAATTTCTAAGCAGCAAAGCATTCTAGATGTCACTTGGGTGCTATTAAAGGCATTCCGTTATAGAGGGAAGCAAAACACAGAAGTTTGGAAAAATTGCAGCGTGACTATGTGATAGAAAAGAAAACTCATTTTCTGGGAAGTAATTCAAGCCAGCTTCAGATATTTACATAAATAACAAGGAGCCAAATGTTAATCCCCAAGACGATGGGGGAAATGTCTCCAGAACTTGTTAGAGACCTTTGAGGCAGCCTCTCCCATCACAGGCCTGGAGGTTTGGGAAGAAAAAATGATTTTTTTCACAGGGCCCAGGGTCCTCATGCTGTGTGCAGTCTAGGGACTTGGTGTTCTCCTTCCCAGCTGCTCCAGCCATAGCTGAAAGGAGCCAATATAGAGCTCAGGCTGTGGCTTCAGAGGGTGCAAGCCCCAAGCTTTGGCAGTTTCCACGTGGTGCTGAGCCTGCTAGTGCACAGAGTCAAGGATTAGGGTTTGGGAGCCTCTGCCTAGATTTCACAAGATGTATAGAAATGTCTGAATGCCCAGGCAGAAGTTTGCCGCAGGAGCAGAGGTGACATGGAGAACCTCTGGTAGGGCAGTGTAGAAGGGAAACGCAGGGTTGAAGCCCCCACACAGAGTCCCTAATGGGGCACCACCTAGTGGAGCTGTGAGAACAGGGCCACCGTCCTCCAGACCCCAGAATGGTAGATCCACCTACAGCTTGCACTGGGTACCTGGAAAAGCCACGGACACTCAATGTCAGCCTGTGAAAGCAGCCAGAAGTGGGCTGTTCCCTGCAAAGCATTAGTGGAGCTGCCCAAGACCATGGGAAGCCAGCTCTTGCATTAGCATGACCTGTATTTGAGACATGGAGTCAAAGGAGATCATTTTGCAGCTTTAAGATTTGGCTGCCCCACTGAATTTTGGACTTGCATGGGGCCTGTAGCCCCTTTGTTTTGGCCAATTTCTCTCACCTGGAATGACTGTATTTACCCAATGCCTGTACCCACATTGTATACAGGAAGTAACTAACTTGCTTTTGATTTTACAGGCTTATACGTGGAAGCATCTGCCTTGTCTCAGACGAGACTTTGGACGGTGGACTTTGGGGTTAATGCTGAAATGAGTTAAGACTTTGGGAGACTGTTAGGAAGGCGTGATTGGTTTTAAAATGCGAGGACGTGAGACCTGGAGGGGCCAGCGGTAAAATGATATAGTTCGGCTGTGTTCCCATCTTGAATTTATCTCCCAGAATTCCCATGTGCTGTGGGAAGGAACAGAGGGAGGTAATTGGATCATGGAGGCCAGTCTTTCCCATGCTATTCTCCTGATAGTGAATAAGTCTCATGAGATTTCATGAGTCTATCAGGGGTTTCTGCTTTTGCCTATTCCTCATTTTCCCTTGCCACCACCATGTAAGAAGTGCCTTTCACCTCCTGCCATGATTCTGAGGCCTCCCCAGCCGTGTGGAACTGTAAGTCCAATTAAATCTCTTTTTCTTCCCAGTCTCAGTATGTCTTTATCAGCAGCATGAAAACACACTAATACAGGGAGATATCCTCTGGTGAGCAAAGCTGCCTAGCCCTGTGGTCCTGGGCCTTAGGCTGCAACCCACCACGCTAGTGGCACAACTCTGCAGGCAATAACTCACTAGAGTGGATGTATACACGGCCCACTTTCACGTCGCAAGTATGAACAAAATAACAGTTCGAATTGCATTCCAGATTTCCCAGGAAATCAGCTGGCCTTCACCTGAAAACACATTCTTGCATAGCTCCTTTGCCTTTTCTGTCCTGCATCTTTCACTCATTTACCTGTTCTCTAGGGAGCATTCATTCAATAAATCACTAGCATCCAATTACCCAACTCAAGTTCTGCTTTGGAAGAACTACCTAAACACATGCAAATTTCTCCTTTTCTTTGCTCTTATGTAGGTCAATGTCTCTTCACAAATACTCTTTCCTTTATTCTTAGAACGCTCCAAAAGCTAGGTAAGACAAGACATTATTATGCTTTCAACATTTTCACTAAATTCAAACAAAAGGCTTTGTTTTGTAAGCTGTTATTTTCTTTTTCTTTATATCCAACTAGGTAATTCTTTAGACAATTTTATGGCCATTTATATATGGACTTTTACCAATATTTCTTCAATCTCTGCTTAGAATAAACACACTATACACTATATAACTTTCAAATTCAGTAACTATGACTGCTGCTTTGGTGGTTCAGTCGTAGAATTCCCAAGTGTGGCAACTTTTTACATCGATGTTAAGAAAATGTATGGATAAAATTTGTCAACATCACCCGTAACTGTGACAATATTTAGTATTCTTTAACAATGTGAGTCCTGTTAAAAAATTTAGTAAGTCTCTTTATTTTCTATTAGCATCAAAACAGTTTTATAGAAAAAAAAATTAATCTACATATTCAGGACTTGTATTAGCATTCACGGAAACAAAAAACAAATTGGTAGTTTTCGAAGACCAGTGAACTTACTTCCAGGAATTATATCTTCCACTCTTATAAAATTACTAAAATATAGATGCTTTAATACCTATCAGCTGACATTTTCAAAAAGAAAAACAGGCCAGGCATGACGGCTCACACCTGTAATCCCAGCACTTTGGGATGCCAAGCAAATAGATCACCTAAGGTTAAGGAGTTTAAGACCAGACTGGCCAAAATGGCAAAACTCAGTCTCTACTAAAACTACAAAAAATTAGCCAAGTGTGATAGCTCATGCTTGCATTCCCAGCTACTGGGAAGGCTGAGGCGGGAGACTCTCTTGAACCCAGGAGGTAGAGGTTGCATTGAGCTAAGATTGTGCCACTGCACTCCAGCCTGGGCAACAGAGCAAAACTCTGTCTCAAAAACAAAAACAAACAAAAAAGGAAAACAATATAGTATATTGAAAAAGAATTGATTCAATAGAAAAAATATTTGTTCACCAAATATTAAGGGTAAAAACTAAAGAGTATTAGAGTATCCAAATAGGAACACTTGTACACTGTTGGTGGGAGTGTAAATTAGTTCAACCATTGTGGAAGACAGTGTGGCGATTCCTCAAGGATCTAGAAATAGAAATTCCATTTGACCCAGCAATCCCATTACTGGGTATATATCCAAAGGTTCATAAATTGTTCTATTATGAAGACACATGCACACGAATGTTCATGGCAGCACTGTTTGCAATAGCAAAGACTTGGAACCAACCCAAATGCCCATTGATGATAGACTGGACAGGAAAATGTGGCACACATACACCATGGAATACTATGCAGCCATCAAAAATGATGAGTTCATGTCATTTGTAGGGACATGGATGAACCTGGACACCATCATCTTAGCAAACTGACACAAGAACAGAAAATCAAACACTGCATGTTCTCACTCATAGGCGGATGTTGAACAATGAGAACATGTGGACACAGGGAGGGAAGCATCACACACTGGGGTCTGTTGGGGGGGAGTAGGGAAAGAACAGTGGGGGGTGGGGAGTTGCACAGGGATAGCATGGGGAGAAATGCCAGATACAGGTGATGGGGAGGAAGGCAGCAAACCACATTACCATGTATGTACCTATGCAACAATCCTGCATGTTCTTCGCATGTACCCCAAAACCCAAAACCCAATAAAATATATATATTAAAAAAAAAAGAATGTCAGTTTTTGTTACTGGTGTCATCTGAAAAATAATACCTGTGTTTCTACTTATGGCAACAAGCAAAAGGAAGAGTAGAGTACATTTAATTGCCTAACCATTGTCACAAATAATTTTGTGATAAGAATAGATTAAAAATTATGTTAAAGGAGGTTGAGGCAGGAGAATTGCCTGAACCCAGGAGGCGGAAGTTGCAGTGAGCCGAGATCACGCCATTGCACTCCAGCCTGAATAACAAGAGCAAAACTCCGTCTCAAAAAAAAAAAAAAAAATGTTAAATGTTGATTTAAATTAGAAAACATTAGATATAAAATAAAAGATTTCACATTTTAAATATCTTGCATTGGTGATCAAAGCAGAGGTGATCATAGGCATAAAGTTTTAATCTGGAATTATTGACTACTATAACTAAATTCTGAGGTAATAAAAAGTCCTTTCCACTGAAATTAGAAAGTATTCACCAAAATGAAATACTTATTGTTAAGTGATGTTATTGCATTCTTTCACACACAAGCAAGTTTTTGAGTTTGGGTACAATTTTTAAAAAAATGGTATGATAATGTATTCAGAAGAAAGTTAACAAAAGGAATTAAAAAAGGAGAAAGTTTTTATTAGCTCAAAAATTTAAGAAACCCAATAAAATAATGTGACCCTATTACAGCACTTTTAGTTGAAATTCCCACGACATGAGAATAAATAGGAATTACAGAAATTATGTAGAAATTAACTCAATTTAGTCATGTTGTTTATGTTTATAGCTGCAAGCAACAGTAAATGTTGACAGTTTGGGGTTTTTTATTCTTTATTTGTATTATTTTGTACTTCTTTCTTTAATTTCTGCCTGAAACTCTCCTTTCTACCTTCCTATTTTGAAATCCCAAAGGAGAGAAAAAATAGTGTCTTAAGATAAAACAATTTCAATATTGTATATTCTCCTTTATGAAACAAATAATTTGCATTAAAAACACTTAGGTGTTTTCTAAAACACAGCAAAGCAATACACAGAAATGTTGAAATTCCTTGACAAATAGAAATGCTTCAAAGAATAGGACTTAATAAATACTAAACTGATAAAATCATTTAATAACACTGATAATAACCAACTTGATGTATTCTACCTATATATTTAGAATGTTAATTACATAACAGAATCATGCTGGTGCAGCGAGACCTTAACAAGAAAATTACGATTTCTCTCAAGTGATGATTTTTAATAATAGATTCCTCGTTTCTCATTTTTTTACATGTACTTAAGATTTCTTTTACTGTTTTCCTGCTGGGGACTCCATTATGCTGCCAGCTTTATATATTTCTTTGTGTTGTTAAGGCAGACACACTACTTTATGCTTATATATGGAAATGACTCTGAATATAGATGTAGAGACTCTGTTAGTGCTGTCTTGTAACACTCCAAAAACTAAGACAGACAAGACATTTTGTGCCTTCAACCATCTGCACTGGGGATGTGCTCTACTATTCTTTAAATATGACTGTTAAGGTATGTTTTCTCCTTGAATACTACTTAATTTCTCTTTATAATAAGAACCATTTGTTTCTGTTTTCTACGACAAATAATAAAATTACTTTTTAAATTTCAGGTATTTTTTTTTTTTATCAGAACACAACAAAATGGAATGCCTAATGTCCACTGATTATTCTCCTGCTAGTGTTCAGCTTCTCCGAAGACTTTGGATACAAATATTCTGTGGAAGACGGACAAAATTGTAAGTAGTGCCAAAATATCCCTAGAAATTTTCCAATGTTTCTATCTATGGAGGGTAGAGAGTTAAGACTACCAGGTTCCTATGCCCACTGCAAAGCAACAGACCAATACACTGAGAGCGGGGTTGCAGCAGAGAAAGAGAATAATAATCACAAGATGCCCCGTGAGGAAACGGGAGGAATTCTCAAGTCTCAAATCCATTTCATTGAGGAGTTCTTGGGAAGGGTTTTTAAGGAGTTTTGTGAAGGGTGAGGGGCTTTATGAAATTGTCAGGATGTGGTAACTTTTCACTGGGCCCATTAGACAGGCTGGTATCTGTGAATATGCAGAACCTACAGAAGAAGCTCAAACAGAGGGTTTATCGTCCCACAATGTCTTAGATTTTATCTGCAGGACCAACAAAAGAACAGAGTCTTGTGACAAGGGGCACATGATCCTGGGATAGTAAATAGCAATGAGCAAACAAAAGACAAGCTGGCTTGATGATTGCTGCTGTAAGCCTAGTGGATTTTTATTTTTTCTTTAATTGATTTTATAACATTTTCCTGGAGGTGATTTCAAAGACAGTGTTAAACATTCATCAGATCTAAGTTGGATTTGGAAAGTTGGTTTGGAACAGTAAAGGCGTTGAAAAGCTTCCAACATCGTACAGTTATAAAACTTTAGAAACAATGTTTAAAACATAACAAAAAGAAACTTTCAATGCTTATTCATTTGTTGTTGTTGTTGTTGTTTTTGTGATGGAGTTTTGCTCTTGTTGCCTAGGCTAGAGTGCAATGGTGCAATCTCTGCTCACTGCAGCCTCTCAGGTTCAAGCAATTCTCCTGCCTCAGCCTCCTGAGTAGCCGAGATTACAGGCATGCACCACCAAGCTCGGATAATTTTGTATTTTTAGTAGAGACGGGGTTTTTCCATGTTGGGCAGGCTGGTCGTGAACTCCCCACCTCAGGTGATCTGCCTGCCTCTGCCTCCCAAAGTGCTGGGATTATAGGTGTGAGCCACCATGCCTGGCCTCAATGCTTTATTCTTATGTTGGAACCTGTTTTAGTGAGCTCAGGCTACTGTAACAAATACCATAGACTCACTGGTTTAACTAATAAACATTTCTCACTGTTCTAGAGGCTGTGCATCCAAGATCAGAGTTCCAGTATTGTGAGGTTCAGGTGAAGTCTCTCCTTCTGACTTGGAGGTGGCCACCTTCTTCTCCCTGTGTCTTCACATGGTGGAGAGAGAGAAAGCATCTTTTGCATCTTCTTGTAAGGCACTAAGGCCATTCGCAAGGGCTCCACCCTCATGACCTAATTACCTCCCAAAGCCTCTACCTTCGAATACTTTTGCATTAGAAATCAAGGCCTCAATATATGAATTCAGGAGGACACAGATATTCAGTTCACAGCATTGTATTTCCTTTATTCATATGTTTTTTTATTAGCACAGTTTCAAGAGAAACAAGAAATGAACATGTTTCAACTATGCCATTTTAAATGTATCATTTAATCAGTCAATGTTATGTCTACAAGATGAAGACTAAGTGAAGTATACGGCCTCTGTACCCTGGGAGTAGGAAAATGTATAAGCCAAAATGGAAATATCTGCACTGCAAACCAGATAATACAAAGCAATTTGATGCCCATAATTTTAACCTAGGTATGAATCTTGCACATTTCTCTGGCTTATATTACAGAGATACCTCAGAGTGTAGCCTCTGATTGCTAAAGTAGTCCTGGCTTCTGAAGGGAGAATCGGCTTCCTTCCCTTCTAAATGTCTCTCAAAGTATTTAAATGACAATTTATTCCAGACTGCGGGATCATCCATTTCTCCTCATCTGTTTCTGTCTTCCAAAATTGTGCTGATGTCTTCTCTTCAATGCTGCCACAGCTGGAGCTTTGAAGATAAGGTAGAAATAAAGACAAGCTTAACTAGAGGTCTATATTTTTAAACAATGAGTAAATTTAATAAAGAATGTTGAATGGATTTAGATGAGCAAATTTTGATATTTATACCAAACTATGTCCCTCTCACTGAGTTTTTAAAATTCTTTCACAAATTTAAAATACTTAAGAAAAAGCATGAATTCAACTAAAGATATAAACTGGGTCTACAATATACACAGTCTGTTTCTTCAAGCCCAGAAACTTGAAAATTTTTTTGCTATAAACAAAACATATATGTACTTAGTTTACACATAAAACTAAGTTTATGTGTGTGTTAACTATTACTTAACTAAAAAAGTGATAATACTTAGGATAATATCTGTATAGTTTTATTTTTACACTTTTCTCCAAGTAATTACTTTAAAAATATGGTGCCAGTTTGACATCATTTTATGCCATTCATTCTTGGAATCGCTACAATAATGAAAGTAATGGTCAACAGATGATATTAAATAAAGAGGCATAGCAGAAAGCAGTGGTAACTATGTATACACTGTGTAGATTACATAACATGTTTGTAATTCCTTAATGAATCTCTATTTTTAGAAGGTACTCATCTCAGCTACACTTGTTGCGTCCTTCCCTTTTTCTGTACAAGGTAGAAGGCTTCAGGTGTTATCTTTGTTTTCCTCATAGGCCACAGCATCCCAGCTTTCCAAGAAAAGCGTGTCTCTTGGCTGGGCACAGTGGCTCACACCTGTAATCCCAGCACTTTATGAAGCCAAGGTGAGTGGATCACGAAGTCAGAAGATCAAGACCACCCTGGCCAACACGGTGAATCCCCGCCTTTACTACAAATACAAAATAAATTAGCCAGGCGTGGTGGCATGCACCTGTAATCCCAGCTGCCCTGGAGGCTGAGACAGGAGAATCCCTTGAACTCGGGAAGTGGAGGCTGCAGTCAGCCAAGATTGCATCACTGCACTTCAGCCTGGGCAACAGAGCGAGACTCCATCTCAAAAAAAAAAAGGAAAAATATCTCTTTTCTGCATTGGTGGCTGTTTTCTCATCTGTTCCTGTTTTGAACTGCTGCACCTTCCCTTTCAAGGAATTTGATATCTACTCAGTAATGGCCCTTGCCTTGGCCCTTGCTCTTGTACAATTAATTTTTTCCTCATCATCTGACTGCTGTCAGATGAGAACTACGTTATTTCAGTTTAACACCTCCCAGATGATCAAAGTTAATCTGATGAAAAGAAAGTCTTGAATACTTAAACAAAATATTTAAAAATTAACCAATTATTCAAAATCCATCATACAATTTGGATTTTTAAATTTTGATGTTTGAATATTGGAATAGTTTTTAAATATTTTAATAATAAATTATAAATTTCTCACCAATAAAAAATATGCATTAAGAGGTCTTTTTATATTCATTTAGTGAATGGCAAAGTGACATTATGTTGGAAAGGTAAAAAATGCTTATCATATTCCAATCAAAAGCTAACTTTTATTAACAATATTCTTGCTACCCCTTCAAATAATTCTGCAAGTATTTGTGTTCTTGAAATATGCCAAATATATATGATAGGTCGTAGATTAAAGCCATAAATAAACAAATATGCTTGCTCTCATGAAGACCTTGTTCTGTTGTTAAATAATGTTAATTTGAAACAACATAAGTAGTAGACATCTCGTTATCATTTTTTGGTTGTGTCAATTTTTGCATGGAACTATGAAACGTTATATTACGAAGATCCTAATCACTAGCAATTTTTAAGTGTATGTGAGTTAAGATTGGGCAAAGCATATTTGATTTAGATTTCACATTTAAAGAGAGTCTGAAATAAGCAGCATTTTAATAAAAATATATTGATCACGTAGCAAAAAGAAGCATTGCAACAATTCATTTGCTAAAAATGCTTTTGACAAAGTAAAATTGGAGAAAAATTCTTCCATCGTGAAGAGCTTATAATTGATTTCCTTTGTCAGCCTTCTGAGCAGATTTTTCTCCAGCCTCCACAAAGCAATTATTGATATCAAAGGGATTTCTTTTGATGCCAAAAGTCAGCTATCAAACATATGGCTTTGCCATGTAAATGTGTAATTAACTTTTTTCCCTAAAGTATCAAGCAAAAATGTAGCAGTAGTTACCATACATTTTTAAGCTTTTATAAATTCTGGAATATTTTAAGGAAATGCATCTGACGCATTATACATTTCTATTAGTAGGTCTCTTCATGTTCCAGTTATTTGGATTATGAAGAGAAATACTTTATTGTAAATGCTTCCATTATACTGCAATGGAAATATATTATAATACAAAGGATAAGTGCATATGCCATGAATTGGCAACATCTGCTCCACTTCCATTCTATGGGATATGAAGGAACAGTAAATGGAGCACCTTGATAAATAGTAAGATGCTAAGGAATAGCATGGTTACTCTACAAAAATCAAATTCTTTACAGTAATATAATTACATCTGATGGCAGAATGACAAGATATTAAATCCACATATTATCATATTATAATTATCTGAAAGTTAAAACTTCAATCAATCTAATAGTGGTGTGTATGTGTATATATTAAAACAACATCAATTTATTTGAGTTATTTTACTGAATTAGCCATCTGTCCCAAAACATTATCAATACAATCTTTGTGAGGGCATATGTTTAAAACTTAATATCAGTCAATTAAAAAGAAAAGCTAAACTAGACTATACATAGCGTCTTTATCATGTAATGCAATGGATAAAATTGTATACCTAGTCAAACACAATGCTACAGGAAATATAGAAAATTACATATTATGCTTTTTTATGAAGTAGCTTTTTCCAGTTTCAACGCAATTTTCATTTACATAATCGTACCTATAAAGTTGTGTCAGTGATCCACAAATTTGATGACAGAAGCCAGGAATCAAATTCAAACTTTACCATTGACTAGTTGCATAACTTTCAGGAGGTAGCTTAAACATTCTAGGCCAAAACTTAATCATCAACACTAGATGTGATTGCAGATTTATTATGCTAAGTACTGTAAACACAACTAGTACTCCAGGAATAGTCAATAAACATTATCTGTAATGTTCAGCCGTAGCGGACATGGGTTGAGTAAGAATTAACAGGATAATATTGTCGCTAGATTTTATAAAAGCAAATTATAAAGATCTTTAGTATCAGTTGTAGGAGTTTTTATTTTTTGTAAGACCACTAGTTGTCACAGAATATTTGAGATTAGGCAAATTTGACCTGATGTTAGGAAATAAAATTCAATGAATTGGTAGGAAAACTTTGGATCAAAATAACTGAAAGGGACTGATAACTAGAAATCAAGAATTACCTGAGTATAAAAATAATAAGTCAGCAGCAATAAGGACTTGCTTCGGGAAGAAAAGATAATGAGAGGCAGGGTTGGAATTTGTCTGTAGGAGAAGGCAAAGATCTTTATAATTTGCTTTTATAAAATCTAGCGACAATATTATCCTGTTAATTCTTACTCAACCCATGTCTGCTACAGCTGAAGCCATTACAGCTAATGTTTATTGGCTATTCGTGGAGTGCTAGTTGTGTTTACAAATACTTAGCATAATAAATCTGCAATGATGACTGGAAGTAAATGAAAGAGCGAAATATGAGGACTTCAAGGTTCAGTAATTAGAAAAACAGTGACATATTAACAGAAACCAAAAAAGTGAAAAATAAAAGAAAAGAAAAAAGCTTGTGCTAAACGGAAATGATTGAAGTTAAAATGTTGGTGTCCTCTCAGTTCCTTGGTCATATACCATCTAATAACTGTTCAAACGTATATTAAACAATTAAAAATGAAAAATTAGAAATAGAGAACAAGGTAAAAAAAAAGCAAGTTAAAAATTCACTCTATGAAGTTAACTACTTTAAAAGGTGAAGGTGGAGAAGGATGGAGAAAATGGCATTATATATGGATACTCACAATGTGATGATGGAGACCCTTAGAGTGGTTTCAGTTGTATGATAATAATGAAACAATATTACACAGAGAGGATATGATGAACAAGAAAACCTACTGTTTATATTTTAAAGAACTATTTTTTATAATCACAGTAATTTTTAAAAATCGTATGAAAAAAGGTGGCGGAGAGACCCTTACAGTGTGAAAAAGAAAGACAAACACAGATAAAATGGGAAGAAATAAAATGATATGGATGGGCACTGACACAGGGGAGGCGCTGGTACTTCAAAAGGCTTAAATTTTTAAAATCTAGAAAATTTATTTATGCTATGATTACTTCTAAGTAAAATTTGAGTTTATTAAAAAGAAAAATCAGGCAATATAGGTTTAGCAAACATAAATGTGTGCTAAAACAAATGGAAGAGATGGATATGTTAAGAGAACATTGAACCAGAAAACCTAGAATCAATTTAGCACAAAGCTTTGTTCAATATTTCTGCAAGATAAGAGGAAAATGTATTACATCACAAAATGCTCATTTTCTAAAGAGGGGACATTCCAGTTTGGCAAGGGGAAATATTGGTTCAATTCTTGCATTAATATCTCAGGGTAACTCATATTAATTGCTCCATAAGGGGTTCTTTGAACAATATAATTTTAATAAAATTTAATATCATCATAATAAATAAAAATTCTGTTAGGGTACTCTTACAAGGAATAAAATGTTCTCTTCCACATACAATATGTCTACTGAATCTGTACTGAGAGCCAAGTAGTTCAAGTTATAACCTATCAATTGGTAGCTGAATTACTGAAACACTGATTTTCAAGATTTTATTTCATTCGCTTGAAGCCTTGTGTATTAGACAGGGTTTTCTAGAGGGACAGAATTAATAGGATAGATGTATATATAAAGAGGAATTTATTAAGAAGTATTAACTCACATCATCACAAGGTAAGGTCATCTGCAAGCTGAGGAACAAGGAAGCCAGTCGGAGTCCCAAAGCTGAAGAACATGAAGTCTGATGTTCAAGGGCAGGAAGCAGCCAGCACAAGAGAAAGATGTAGGCTTAGGGGTTAAGCCAGTCTAGTCCTTACATGTTCTTCTTCCTGCTTTTATTCTGGCTGAGCTAGCAGCTGGTTAGACGGTGCCCATCCAGACTGAGGGTAAGTCTGCCTTTCCTAGTCCACTGACTCCAATGTTAATTTCCTTTGGCAACACACTCACAGGCACACCCAAGAACAATACTTTGCATTCTTCAATCCAATCAAGTTGATACTCAGTATTAACCATTACATCTTGTTTCTGACAAAAGATATAAGAAAGAGGTCTTAGAAAATTAGAGGAAATGGACAAGAGAGCAGAAGCTTACTTAGCTCAGCCCTATAGAATAGTGTCTATGCTCCAAGGAGAAATTGATTGCAGTAGAGTTTCAGCTGTTTTCATAAACTTAAGAGTAAAATATGGGTACAAAAAGCATGCGGATTATATATTAAATTGACATAGTATGACATGGAATTTAAAAAATAGGCATTCTGCTTACTTATTCATGAACAATTTCACATCCATTCCAATGTACTAGTAGAAATACTTATCGGAGCAGCTGCAAATAAGTTATTATGCTCTAGCAGATGTTATGATGTGGCCAATGCCTGGAAGAAACAGTGAAATCTGGAGGTTACCCAGTAGAGGACTGATAACGTTGGAGTAGGACTTGCTTTTGAGATAATGAGTGGTACATCCTCAAGGAAGAAGAATAGGAGGAAGAGAGATTTTGTACGAGGAGCACATACCAGAGAATTATGGCTTGGTCAGCATGGCAAAAACATTAATGGACCTCACTACCAAAATGTTGAAAGCAAGAAGACATAACTAAAGAGTATATACTGCAGATTTCATTTATATAAAGTTTAAAGATAATAAAAATCAATTTATATTGCTAGAATTGAGAAGAGTATTTACCCTTGAATCAGAGCCACTGATTGCTACATTTAAAATATTTCAGGAGTGATAGATTATTTTCTGTTTCTTGATCTGGCAATAAGATCAAGACAAACACTTTTCAGGCCATTTTAGAAATGTAGGTCATATATTAATGAGATAGTTATTATAATTAGGTGTAAGCTTTATAAAGATGAGTTAATAAAAATTCACAAAATGACCTTAGAACTATCTAACAATTCAACCATATTTCCCATTTATTCTTCAACTGTTCTTAGGGCTATTTCACACTTCTTAAATTTCTAGCACCTTCTCTTCTCCCCATTCTCCTTTTAGGTTAATGGTCTTCCTTTCTATTTTATTGAGAGAAAATTAAAAAAGGTCACTGGAGTTTATTTCCATATGGATCTGCTACTATGTCCAGCAACATAACTACATTTGTACCTATACCCTGAAATCATTCATTCATTCATTCATTCATGCATTTATTCATTCAATTGAACAAATATGCATTGGTACCTGGTATGTATCAGGAATTGTTCTGGATAGAGAGTAATATAGCAGGGTCTAAACCATATGAGAATCTGAAATTGTGGAGATTATATTCTAGCAGGAGGATACAGACAAAAAAAAGCAAAATTTAAATAAGTTTGATTTTTCTCTTTTTGAGATCTATTGTACTATGTGGTAAATGTAGTTTATAACTGAGTGCAGTACATTTAATTATCACCAATAAACTCAAATGTTCCATCACAAAAATGTCAAATATTTGTGGTGATGGGTTTATTAGTTTGATTTAATGTTTTCACATTGTATTAAAAAATCATAACATTACTTTGTCCCCCATAAATTTATATAACTGAGATTTGTCAATCTAAATAAATAACTGCTATGAATGCTATTGAAAAATAAAAGAAGCAATCCATTTACATAGAGAGAAGGTATAATTCTAAATAGTCATGGATGCTTCATTTTGTTAACATAAAATAAAAATATAGAGAGACGAATCTTTAGGAAAAGAGTTTATTTGAAACTGTATTAGAACTGCAAATCAGGACACATAAGCCAGGTTAGCCCATGGGGTGTGTTCAAAGACAAAGAAAAAGACTGAAGTTTTCGTGAGGAAAGGAAGACTGTTACTTTAGTTGTTTTGAACAATTATGATGCTGGGCAAAGTGTTTCTGGATGAGCCTGCTTTGTATGCTCTAGGAAGACAGTGAATGTCATTGGAATAGAGTGACACGGTGCTAAGGGATGGGGTAAGCAAAGTAGTAGAATACCAAATTATGAATGCCCAAACTTCTTGTTCCTTAAATTATTCCACTTCCATGAACAATCAATTACAACATTTTAGCACTAAGTAATATTCCTTCTGACGTCCTCAAGAGCCCTGCACTCACATACCTTCCTTCTCTCCCGCATTATCATATTTCCTAATCCATAGATCATTCCCATTACCATTTATTTGGCTTATTTTATTGCCCAAAGTGGTTTTGTGACATTCTGTAGGTTGTCTCTTTACTCTGTTTTTTCCTTTGCTGCGCAGAAGCTTTCTAGCTTGACGTAATTTCATTTGTCTACGTTTGCTTTTATCTTCTGCACTTATAGCATCAGATCCAAAAAATAATTGGCCAGTTCAGTGTCACGGAGCATTTTCCCTATGCCTTCTACTAGCAGTTTTACAGATTAGGGTCATATGTTTAAGTTCTTTAAACATTTTTTTTTGTTGGTTTTGGGCATGATGTGAGATAAGAGTTTATTTTTATTCTTCTGCACGTGGATATCCAGCTTTCCCAACACCATTTATAGAAGAGATTCCAGATCTGAGATGCAATAAGGATGAATGAGCCTGATGTTATTAGATCCAGACAAAATTTAACGTGTAAATTTTGTCTACCATTAGCTTGAGGTATACAAAACGTGAGAGAAGTAAAGTATTTGTACTGTATTAAAATGTCAGGAATATGATGATCAGTCTTCAAGTATCCTGTCTTATTATGGAACATAATGAATGTAGTTCCCTGGATATTGATAAATTAATTATGCAGAAGGCTAAGGCTAATTACTAAAAAGATATAAGCAATGTGTATAACTGTGAAGTGTTCGTGGAAAAAAATAAGAAATAAAATAAAACCAAAAGAATACAAGTATGGAAAGGGGAAAAAAACCTAACAGAGTTGGAACAAACAAAAAATTTTAAAATAGAGATGGTAAATACACAGAGCTCTAAAATTATTATGCATTTTACACAATACGAATAATATTGAGTTCAATGATCCAGAGTGTTTAAATGTTGTGACACTTGGCTAGTTTTACATGCACCTCTATGCAGTTTTTAAGAGACATATATAAAACGTGAAGATAGTTTTAAATTACAGAAAAATATATTCTGGGCAAGTATTGCCCAAAAATAAGCTAACGTAATTTGCTAGCTTAGAACATACAGCTTTTTTCGAGCACACATAATATATTTTTGGACATCGACTATATACCAATTCATAGATTCAATCACAAGCATTACTGTTATCACTGCAATCATTTAAACCACATTCTCTGATAAAAACACAATAATGTGCAAAATTTTTTAAATAGAAAATGTCGTATGTTTTGAAATAAAAAGACAATGGCATAGTTTTCATTGAACAAGAAAGAAATCAGAATGGAGACTTGAGACATACAAAATATTCATGAATTGGACACCTCATGTCATCAACATGTCAGTTCTCTTTTGATTACTCTTTAGAAACATTTACATTTCCCACGACGGAGAAGAAGGAGAAACAAAAAAGAAGAAAGAAGGGAATAAAGGAGAAAAATGAGAAGGTGAAATAGCAGCAGAATGAAAAGAAAACAAAGAAGGAGAAGGTAAAATTGAAGAAGGAGGAACAGATGGAGATGAAGGGTGAGGAAGAAGACAGTAGAGAGAGTAGAAGAGAGGACTGTTGGAGAGGAAGGAGGGAAGGAGGTGGGGAAGAAAGGAAAAAAATAGCAGAAATATCCTACAGACAGATAATGTTTCTATTCCCCCAAAATTTCCATGTTGCAACCAAATCCCCAAGGTGCTAATATTTGGTGGTAAGGTTTCTGGGGTCATGAGGACATCCCTAATGAATGAAATTAGTGCTCTTTTAAAAGAGATCTCAGAGAGCTGACTTGCCACTTCTGCCAAGTGAGGACACATTGAGAAAACTATAAACCAGGAAGTGGGCCCTCATCAGATACTCAATCTGCCTACACCTTGATCTTGGACTTTCAGGCCTGCAGACCCATAAGAAATAAACTTCTCTTGTTTATAAGCCACAAGTCTGTGGTATTTTGGTTGCTGCCAAAATGGATGAAGACAAAATAGTAGTAGTAAGCCTGTTTTATTACATATGAAAATAATATAAAGCTAATTAACTTAAGAAAATAGGTATGGGCATACATTTTTAAAAAGTAGCCAAAACAGAATAGTAATTTAAAATATATACGTACATGTATGTAAACTTGATTTTGACATACTTAGTATTGGGTAAAATATTCTTTTTTTTTTTTTTTTTTGAACATTGGGCAAAGTATTTCCTTTTTGGCAAATGTGTCGAGAAAACAGGCAATTCCATTAGAAAAAAAATTAAAAGTGGATTCTTAACTCAAACCATGTAAAAATTAAATTCCAGTGAGTTTAAATTGAGAAAGCAATTACAAAACTTGAATAATAAAACATAATAGAATGTCTTTATATCAGCAGAATAAAAGAATATTCATCAATGAGATTGAAAATGTTCAAACCAAGCTTCCCTAAACTCTACACAAACTCAAAAAATCCAATTGGCAGTTTCTTCAAAATATGGCTAAAATCTGAATACATCTGACCACTCTATTTTTACCCCTAGCTCAAAGCTACCGTCGTGTCTCCCTTGACTATAGTAACACTGTATTTCAAGGAAAGAATTTCCTCTTCTTACAGAATTAAAGATGCATATTTTTGTGAGGCATCTTTGTCAGTGTGGACAAGGACAAACACTGGCTGCTTTAATGGAAGGAACCTGGCTGCTTGGCAGTGGTTAAGTATATAATCATACAAGTCCTCATTTTACTAACGTGAAAAATTACACAGCAGGGATATAAATATAGTATTCCGTCCTATTTAAGTCACAGTGTTTTGGGATTGTTACAGAACCTAACTTGCATTCTAGCTAATTCAAGGGGGCTGCTAGCTGCACATATTAAGGAAAATGATTTCTTGGTACTTAATTATTAATAATTCTTAGAAAACAGTATATAAATTTAGAACCACTTATGTAATTTATTTTTTAAAGCAAATTTCATGGAATCTAAATACAAAGTAAGTATTTTCAAAGAAAATTGAGCTATAAATTATGCTTGTTGATATTAAAAGAATTTCTATAGCAAAACAGAAGGGAAAGTATTTTTAAAATAATTTTACAACGTTTTTATCTTTAAAAATTATAACATTTGGGACTTATTGGGTTAACTGCATTATTAAAATCAGATTCATTGATTTATTTTTTTAATATGTCACATAATTTAAAATGAGAATATATTGGGGATTATATTTCTATTAAATAATATTGTTGTAGAAATGTGAAGCTATTTACATTGGTGCTTTTTTATTAGAAACAACATGACTTCAGTTGTCTCTTTTTTAAGAATTACATTACTATTAATAATTATTACCTATGTTAATTTTATCATTACATATTATAAAACAATGCTATTCTAATTCTAAAATGCTTTATGTTTCCGCTGAAACAGTTATATAAAGCATTATTGTACATTTGGCATTTATAGTACTATTTCATATTTACTTTTATGTTTCAGATAGACAGTTTTGAGAAAATTATACATTTTTGGAATGTTAGACATGATGCCTAATAAAATAATACAAACAAAAATATGCAATCGATATAATTTAAGCACAAAACTCAAAATACTTTTATTTAAATAAGCTACCCATTGGTGACTGAATTGAGCTAATGAATACTGGCTTTTAAAAACTTGAGCAAATTTTAAAAATGCATCATGTAAGGACTTGATATGATTATTTAAAAATCGCCAATTTTTAAATCCCTGAAAAAATATCTTCAAAGAATTTATCACTTTTTTCCTCAGAATGCTCTCAAACTATTTTTAGCCATTTGTTACACATTTACGAACATTTTTATTCTGAGAACTCCCTGGGAAACATTACACTTTGAATATAGTTTTATAGTGTCATGTTGAAAAGTGATGGAAATTTTAAAAAATACTTAAAGGAATATTAAAGTACCCTGATCTAGAACTACTTATACTTTTTTCTTTGTTTAGCTGAAATTACAAACCTCAATAGCAATAAAGGCAATTTCCTCTTCTAACAACACAGCAAACCCTGCTTCCTAGAAGGCCGATGATTTAAAAATAGTATTTTCAGATTTAATTGTCACTATGAGATTCAGTTTCTGAAAGACAGAATATGCTACATTTATGTTATTTTTAACCTCTGGGTACTTCCTTAGAATCAAATACAAAAACTAAGGATTTAAAATCATTTAATCTTAAAAAAGCATTCACCTGGTATGTAAATTAGATAAGGAAGCAGAGATGTGGGAATAATTTTACTCTAAATCAACCCCCTAAGGCCATTAGACTATTTCAGGTTTTATTGAACATTCCATCAATTGCCTACTAACCCTAATAATAAGCTACCTAATGATCCTTCAGAATGTAAATTCTTACTGGATTTTTTCCTAGTTTTGTTTCTCCCTATTGTACACTTAATAAACTTAAATTCATCTGCTTGATTTTTGTAATACAATCATATTAGTAATCTTTAAATAAATGAAACTTTGTGAGCAGCAAGGGCTTTTGAGAGTTCTTTTTCACCCTTTATATGTAAAAACTCAGCTGAAGATAGCATTACCTCTCTGCATTTGCTTACAGTTTCAACATCAGTTTTAGCATGGATAATCACACAATCTAAGTTTTTGTTGATCATAAAAGGCTCAAGATCTATTTTGACCATTTACAGATATTTTAATTGCAAGTGCATTTGACAAGCAAATTTCTGAGAACATCATGCTTCTGAATACAGACAAAACAAAAGACATTAGGTAAAGGGGGAAAAAAACCTAACTTCTCTCTCACATTCTTTCCCTCTCACTCACAGATATTTATCTACATAGATGTAGATAGGTGTATATATATGCACGTATAGAAAGAGAAATAAATATAATAAACATATACCAATACTTTTGTGGCAATAAAAACAATCTACATATTAAGTATAAAAGATATTCTAACACTTATTTCCTGGTAACTAAAATTATTCTTTAATTTTTTTATTATACATTAAAATTATTCTTTGACTTTTTTGCTTGTTAAATTTTTTCTTAAATTTTATACTATGCTAAAGTATATTTTTTCTGTATTTAATTTTAGTATCAAGAAGCCCATAATCTTTTCTGCTTATAGAGTCTCTATTCACCAGCTTTTATAAATTTATAGCTTTTAAGCTGTGTCAATTGAGGTAGGGACAATACTGGTTAATTAGCACTTTCTGTTAAATGGGCCAGTAGCCGAATATTGTCATCAGTGACTTTCTGAAAAGGGCTATGCTCAAGTCAGCAACAGACATTTTACCTTATTGAAAATGGATTTAGTTTGTGGTACTAGTTTGTGGCATGAAGGAGGGTATGAAAAGAAAAGTATATTCATACTTCTTATCTGTTCTAGTGAAATCTCTCTATAAGTAAAAAACAGCAGCCGG
>NW_016107503.1:2143159-2175416 GCF_001604975.1 Cebus imitator
CGTGCACACACACAGTCCTAAGCTTTTACTCCTTTGTCTTATCCTTACTCTTTTCTTCTAGCATTCTGTGTATCATGTATCAAAGTGACTGCAATCACTGTACACTATGGTATTGAAATGAGGTCCCGCTTTTGATACAACTTGTTCAAATTTGCAAAGAAAATATAACCCTTTTACTCTCCATAGATGAATTATACTGACTTTTCTGTTTCTTCTATACTTGACATTTTAGAGTAATTCCATCTCTTCCCTTTAAAATGATCTTTTCCAAGTTAGTTATATTTAGGCAAATTCTTCCTCTCATAATGACTCTCCCTTCTGATGCTGCTGTTATGAACAGTCTCTGGGTATATGGACTAGAAGGACTGGTAAGTGATGATTTGGTGATTTATGATTATTAGCAAGATGTGAGTTTTAAGTCATCTGAGTTCTTGCTAGGTTTTCCTGGGCCTCAAGGTTAGAGATGTGCTGTGAGTGTGTGCATGAGTGTGTGTGTGTGTGTGTGTGTGTGTGTGTGTGTGTGTTGTTTTGTTTGCCCTTTGGCTAGTGTTTAGTGGCCTTTTGTGGTTGAATTGGATCAATCATGGTTGGTGCTGTAAACCGTTCTTGCACTTTATCTGCATTCTCCTCTTGGCTTCTTCCTATCCCTTCATATCTGTGGTAGCACCACTATGCCACTTGCCATAGAAGTCCCCACGGCAGGCTTCCTAGATGTCTTAGTCTGTTTTGAGAAGCTACAGCTGAATACCTGAGGCTGGATAATACATAAACCACATGAATTTGTTTCCTAGCAGTTCTGGAGGCTAGGAAGTTCAAGATCAAAATGCTGGCATCTGGTGAGCGTCTTCCTGTTGTGTCCTCACATGGCAGAAGCCAGAAGAACAAAACAGGATGAGCATCATGTCCCTACATGGCAGAAGGGCAAAGAGAAAGAACCCACTCCCGTAAGCCCTTTTATTAGCGGCATTAAACCCGTTTACAACGCAAGTTGCGTTTTTTTTTTTTTTTTTTTTTAATTTTTGAAATTGGAACTTGGCGATGACCTTGAGCAGTAGGATATAAATAACTCCCACATGCTTAATGTTCCAATAATGGAACACCAGGCATAAATCGGTTTTAATTCATTCATAAACGTGGAACCCTCAGGACCTAAACCCTTTCATTGGATTGTTTTCATTTCATTGATGATTGTTTCCAACTATGAATCTTTAAGTGGACAAAAACATTCAAACCATACTAGTTGTCCACTTCCGTCCCCCATAGAGCCTATAGAAGCTCCTGAATCCTTTCTACATTACTTGAGAATGGTTCAGACTTGGTCTTTCTCTTTCTCTCAGCAGTGCTGCCTTTGCCAATGCACGGGCCTCACACAGAGTCACCTTTGACACTGGCTTTCCTTCAGTATCCAAGCAGGGAGTGGGACATTCAAACCTCTGCGTTGCCTGCCAAGGTCTGTATTCATGGATCTGACAACATTTCTTCCATAAATTTATTTATAAATCTTGTACCCACTCTGCTTATTCGTCCCTAACTTGTGTGAAGAAAAGATGTAATGTAGTAAAGTCTGTGATTAAGGCATCACTGACTGAAAAAAATGCATTCTTTATAAACTATGAAGACTTATTCTTACCTGAGCCCACGAGACTTTACATTAGATGTGGGTCTTATTGAAAAACTAAAAACTAGTGATTACAAAGTCATAAATATATCAATTTGATTTTTAAAATTTAAATCCTAGGTACTAACATTTACTATTTATGTATAATTTCCAGATGAACTTTAAACTAAAATAGAAATTATGGAAAGGTATCAAAATTTGTAAAGATAAGTATTATACAAGAGTATAGAGTAGTTTCACCTTATCTGCGGGAAATTTTTTTCTAAAACTCCCCCCAGAGGGTTCCTGATACCATGATTAATACCAAATCCAACATCTACTATTTAATTTTAAACTAGGCACAGTAAGAGATTGATAATAACTAATAATAAAGTAAAACAATAATAAAATATAATATGTTATGTTAAGGTGGTCTCTTTCTCTGTCTCTCAAAATGCTGTAATATTTATGAACAAAGTTGAAGGCAGGTAACTAAAACCAGAGAAAGAAAAAGCAAACATAAAGGGGGACTACTACATTTAAATAATTCTGTGCTAATATTTATGCAAATGCAATGTATCTTATTCTTGTTTAAAATGGTATAACATTATGTCCTAATGCTTTACTTCCTCTAAAATGTTATGGTTCAGTATATACTTGGGGTAACTCTCAAACCTTATACTGCTGTGATATTCAAGATAATAAAAATAAGTTAGTTCTTTATTTCAAAGCATACAATTTTTATAAATAGATTATAAAATGAGATTATACCAAATGTGGTTGCTATCTGTTGCTCTAAGTAGGAGGTTTCAAATGTGTACTTCCTAAAATTAATCATTTCATAAATAGATGTTCTTTATTTTCTATGATAAAGCTGGATAATTCTATAAATTTAACTTTGTATTGGCTTTAAAAATGATCTAACCAAAGTGATACTATCTATATCTGGTTATTTTAAATAGTTTGCTGTCATTCATCCAGTGTTAGTCTTTTAAATAGCCTATTTCACCATAGTCTTTGATTAACACTTTACTCATAAGCACAGAAAATTTTGTCAGATAGTTCTTGAATTATTTATTTTATGCACTGAAACCTTATAAATTGCCTGTTTTCATAGCTAACTAATGGGGAGTTAGTTTTATGCATATAGACTTCTACCATGAAGATTCTAGATATTATCTTTTCTAGTGTGATTACCCTCTTGATTTTTGCACTATCATATATATCTCTTTGGAAATAAAAAAATGAAAACAATTTTTCGTGCAAAGAATTGTAAAATGATATTAAGGCTCACCATTTTCAATATCAATATAATCTAAGCTACAGTAAGTGGCAAGCAATGCCAGCATTTCTAATTTAGTGCTGTCTCACCTATATAATTTTTAGTTCTGTCACTTTAGTATTTTGTTATATGTAGATGTCTTCTAATTCCCTCAGCCATTATGGCAATCATCTGAATATTATTAATAATTGCTTTGCTTTAATTTTAACTGATCCTTAATATGTAGCATTAGCATAAGGGTGTGGATATATATTTTCAATAAATTTATTTTATCATGAAGATAGACATTCTTTATATATCATAACATATGCATATATGATATGAACAATTTTATTGATGATCTCTTTGGTGTCATCTAGGCAGAGGTAAGGGTAGGATTAAATATGTCTGATATTTCAATTGAGAAGTATTTCACTTTGCCTGTCCTACCTCTTCTAATTATGAAATAGTTGGATTGAGCATGGATGGGTTGAAAAACCATTTTAGGTTATTAAAAATAAAGAAATCCAAATTATAATGTAAAGAAAACATCCAAGAAAGAAACTGGACTTAAAAAGTTTTTCTTGTAGGAGGGTGGATGTCATATTAAAACCAAAAGTAATAGTACATATTGTTTGGAATAAATTTCAGCAGATCCTGCACATTCTAAGTCATCCTGGGTTCTTTCCAAGCATGAAAGGCAATATTTCTTCATATTTTTCTGTCTGCTATTTATAAATTCATGAAATGTAAAATAATTCCTTTTTATAATATTACTTGCAGATGAAATTTGGTTATAATCAAATGTATTCAATTATCTTCAGGTTTATTATTTACACTAAATATCAAAATCAAATTTCAGTCATGTTGGTCAAAACACTGGCAAATTACATTCTCAGGGATTATATCATGATTTTTTAAGTCATGGTTTCCATTATCATTAATATTATTATTATTTAAATTTTGTGAGTACATAGTGGGTATATATACTTATAAAGCTCAAAGGATGCTTTGATACTCTCATGCAGTGTGAAATATGCACACGGTGGAGATGGGGTGTTCATCCCCTCAAGCATTTATTTTTTGAGTTACAAACAATTCAATTACACTCTTTAAGTTATAAAATGTACAATTAAGTTATTACTGACTATAGTTACCTATTGTGCCTTCAAATAGTAGGTCTCATTCGTTCATTCTTTCTATTTTGTTGTACCCATTAACCATCCCCACCTTCCCCTAGATGCCCACTGCCCTTCCCAGCCTCTGATAACCATGCTTTTATTCTTTATGTCCATGAGTTCAATTGTTTTGATTTTTAGATCCCATAAATAAGTGAGAACATAATATGTTTGTCTTTCTGCATCTGGCTTATTTCACTTAAAATAATGATCTCCAGTTCCATCCATGTTGTCGCAGTTAACTGAATCTCATTCTTTTTATGGCTTAATAGTATTCCACTGTGCATATGTACCACATAGTCTATACAGTCATCTGCTGATGGACACTGAAGGTGTTTCTACATCTTAGGTATTGTAAACAGTGCTGCAACAAATGTAGGAGTGCAGATGACATGCCTTTGATATACTGATTTCCTTTCTTTGGGGTATATACCCATCAGTGGGATTGCTGGATCACATAGTAGCTCTATTTTTAGTTTTCTGAGAAACCTCCAAGCCATTCTCCACAGTGGTTGTACTAATTTCCATTCCCACCAAGAGTGTACAAGAGTTCCTTTTTCTCCACATTCTGGTCAGGCTTTGCTATTCCCTGTAATTTGGATATAAGCCATTTTAACTGGGGTGAGATCATATCTCATTGTAGTTTTGATTTGCATTTGGTAGGAATGTAAATTTTCTATCAACATTTTAAAATAAAATGTTTCTCTTATTTAATGGCAAAATATTTGATATGTTTATTAAAACAATAATTTCATATTCAATTTAATGTATCTTTATCAATACTTACTGTAATTTAGATCTTTCCATTTTTACAGTATTGCTTTAATTTCTGTATTTGATACTATGATTTTGGCCTACTTCTTCTAGCATTTACTTCTGTTTTTCTTGAAAACTTTATGCTATGCTATTTAGATTTGTGAAGAGTCTAAAACCATTTAATTGTGCTTTTATCAACATTGATTGAAGCTTCTATCTCAAGTAATGTTTTGGCTTTTCATTCCACTTTAGTTGAGATTCATAGAGTCATTCTAGTTTATTTTGTGTGGGTGAGGTATGAATATATTTATTTAGTACTTAGTTTTATATCTCTATATATTTTTACTTTTGGGGAAAGAATGGTATTTATAATTCTAGTAACTGGCTTTCAGTTTTTTTAGGACTATTCTAAATACCTTGTTCTTACTTCAAAATATTCTAAAAGTTTATAACCTTTAAGATGTATGTATTAATTCTTCTTATTTTACATGCCTTTTGATGTAATCTTGCTTTAATATGTCCCTTTATTTTTTCTTAGCCTATTTATTTTGGGCTATTTAAAAATTATGCAGATAATTTTAACAAGATATAGTCTTTAAATTATAGATATTTATATAACTCCATATTTTTAAGGCCATCACTAGCATATATTTGGAATGTGCTTTATTACAAAAAAACAGACAAATTAATTTACAGTAAAGATCAAGGGTTCTATTTCTCAAAAATAAGAATTTCAAAGAAAACTCCCAGACTGGCTTAAATTGCTTAATTATCGTCATTAGTGTATTGGTCTTTCTTATGCTCATAACTTCATGATTGCAGAATGGAGATTGTGCCTGATGGTACCATGGTCGAGTTCCAGCAAGGCAGAACAAAAGAATAAAAAAGCAAACTTTGAAAGTGCTACAACAGCCAAGTCAATCTACTTTTATCAGGAAAACAAAAATTTAAACAGAAGTCTACCCAGGAGACTTCCACTTTTTTTTTTCTTTCAAAAGTTATTCCTAATGGAAAAGTGCTTAAGCAGAAAGAGACTGTTGTTGGGTATTGTTTACTAATATCTTTTCTTACTGTGATTATATGATTTAAAAAATTAAAAATATTGACCATGATATTTCTAGGTCAGAAGTGAAGATAAAGAATAATTTTATGTCCTAATTCACTCTATACTCCCCAACACATCCCATCCGTATTCCACAATATGTGTGGTATAATCTACACTGTTAGATCTTGTGGCAGAAATTGCTAGATTCATACTCCACCAAGCCTCTACTCTTTTCTCTTCAGAAAATTCTACTGATACTTATCTGGGCATATGTCCACCAATTACCAAAAAAAGAAAAAAAAAAGTTTTTACCTCTTTTACATCTAGGTATCTTCAGTTAAATGTACACAAAAGTATCTTTGAAACTTCTGGACAGTGCTCTAACAGAGAAGGGGCTAACTATACTTACCTGCTTCCTAAATGGTCCCAGAAGGTCAGACACAACAGCTAAATCCCCCAAAAGACATCATGAAAAAAGAAGGCAAGAAAGCAATCTATCCATCTGACAAAGGTCTAATATCCAGAGTCTTAAAGAAACCTAAGCAAATTTACAAGAAATAAACAAACAACCCCATTAAAGTGGGCAAAGGACATGAACAGACACTTCTCAAAAGAAGACATATATGTGACCAACAAACATATGAAAAAAGCTCAACATCACTGATTGTTAGAGAAACGCAAATCAAAACCACAATGAGATACCATGTCAGACCACTCAGAATGGCTATGATTAAAAAGTCAAAAAACAACAGATGCTGGCAAAGTTGTGAAGAAAAAGGAATGCTTTTACACTGTCGATGGGAGTGTAAATTAGTTCAACCCTTGTGAAAGAGGATTCCTCAAAGTGTGGCGATTCCTTAAAGACTTAGAGGCAGAAATACCTGTTGACCAAGTAGTCTCATTACTGGGTATACACCTAAAGGAATATAAATCATTGTATTATAAAGACACATGCATGCATATGTTCATTGCAGCATTATTCACAATAGCAAAGATATAGAATCAACTTAAATGGCCATGAAAGATAGACTGGATTTTAAAAATGTGGTAGATATACATGATGGAATACTATGTAGCCATAAAAAGGAATGAGATCATGTCTTTTGCAGGGACGTGGATGGAGTTGGAAGCCATTATCCTGCAACATATATCCCTGAACTTAGAATAAAAGTTGAAGAAGAAGAAAAAAAATAGAGGACGGTATGGATCATATTCCTTAAATGGGAGAGTACACAACTAGATTTAGTATGCACCACTTACAAACGTGAAACCACCATGCTTTCCTGTCTACATTGCCACTTTTTATATGGCAGAGAAATTAAATTATCTCTCTTTAGAGTCATTGTTATTAGGAGTTATTTCTGGTATATTCAGCCAAAAGCAATTACTAACTAATACAGTTAGATGGAGGTATTATTACTGTCTATTTTATTTCTGCACTACTGAATTTGTTTTGAAAATTGTACTGACATTACTTTATAATGTAACAAAATATGAATAAAAATAAATATACATTTAAAATTAACAAATACAAATTTATTGTAAATCAGTGCACAAATGTCAATATCCCACTAGAAAAGTGATACTGAACAAGTAGTTTTAAAAGAAGTAAATTGTAATGGTTATAGATAACAAAAGATAATTTTAATATATTAGTATTTAAAACAAGAAAAGATTAAATGAGGTAGTACATGCCATGGTTTGGAAATGATCACTATCAATAATGATTGGAATGTGAATCAGTCCAATACTTCTCAAAAATACTTTAGTAAAATATATTGAATCATTCAAACATGGGAAATATTTGAACCAGCAACTCAATTTCATAATTTGCTTTTTTAATAATTGAAGAATATCTCTTTCCTTTTTGGTATTTCACCTTTAGAAGGTGTATTTATGATACAAGTATAACTAAAGGGTGAATTTATGTTTCCTTCATTTGTAGCTTGATGATTTATCGAAATACTTCCCTTTTGGATGAACTCAGCCGATCTTCCATTATTAAAACTAAACAACATCTTTACCTTTACAGTCCCTTTTTGTTTCTAATAATTGTAACTCTTATTAGTCTAATGTATATCAGAGTTAGAAGAGTAAAGTAGGGTCAGGAGCAGTGATTCACACTTGCAATCCCAGCATTTTGGGAGGCCAAGGTGGGCAGATATTTGAGGTCAGGAGTTCGAGACCAGCCTGGCCAACATGGTAAAACTCTCTGTTAAGAATACAAAAAATAAAAATAGCTGGACCTAGTGGTGTGTGCCTGTCATCCCAGGTACTCAGGAGGCTGAGGCACAAAAATGGCTTGAATCCAGGATGCAGAGGTTGCAGTGAGCTGAGATCACGCCACTGCACTCCAGCCTGGGTGATGGAGTGAGACCTTGTCTCAAAAAAAAAAAAAAAAAAAAAGGAGAAGAAAGTTAATTAGAAATTATAAAGGCAATGAAATCTCAAATAATAATCTTAATTTCTCTTCTTAACTGACACCCTCATCTTTATCTCTCTGCCAGGTGTAGAAATAAAACTAATTGAATTATTGCATAATATGCTGTATGATAATGAAATCATACTTGTTTACGTACTTAAATATTTCCATCCATTGAGAAAACACATGGAATATATGGTTTTATTTGCAGGTTCGTTGGAGTTAAAGAAAGGCATAGAAAATCTTTGCTTTGTCTATATTGCTTAATTTCTAATTCATAAATTGAAAATGTTTTTTTCTTTCAAAACCAGGAATGACCATATGCCTCTTTTCTAAAATAGAAGAAAAAAACCTCACATTCTCCTTATGCCAACTTTAATGATAATGGATAAAAACACCATGTATTTAATTATTATAGAATACAATACAGGTAAAAAACAGAAACAATGGTTTCAATATCGCTATTTTATCTGATGTCAAAAAATAGTATGTTACTGTGTTAAAACTGTAGAGCCTTGTCCATCTTAGGTTTTCACGAAATCTGTCGATACAGAACTGTCACTCTTTTTGACAAACCACTGACAACAAGCCTATCCCGTAGAATGATGGAGACCTAATGCAATCAGAATTTCTAATCTCCCAGCGATCACATATTCTTTTCTCGAGGTTCTGCCAGGAAATGTTTTCTCTGAGAAAAGTGTTCAAATTTCATTACAGAACTCAAAACCACTTAAATTCACAGCATTTTTGACCCCCACATTTGCACTAAACTCAAAAGATTGGAGTTAAATTCATATGGGAAGCTCTGAGTCTCACCAAGAAATTATAAACAATATTTTTTCTGTCCTGAAAATTAAATACTTCATCAGTGGTGATCATTGGTTTTGTATCAAGTTTGATTTAGCTGTCTCACTTATTTCGGAATGTTGTGCTTTAGTGGGATGTGATGAATAACTGAGTAAGAAGCAAGAATATAGGGCTCACTTGATTGTGATTCATGGTTGATAGAGGAAAAAATTGTGCAGGAGGATGTATGTGAAAGGGTGTGGGTGTGTCTGTCATTCTGTAGAAATGTATTTGTCCACTGTAATGTCGGTATTGTCCACCGTAATAAAAATAGGGGCAGAGGATTTATTGTCCTCTTTAAGTTCACTTGCATTGTATTCAGAAACAATGTTAGGCTGTATTTGGCCTAATGTGAAACAACTTAACTAGCTTTAATTTTCTGCCTTCCCAGAAAATCCCAATTGAAAGTGAGTTTTAGGAAGTTACCAAGAAGAAATAGACTCTTTTTATAATTATCCAGCAATGCAAATGAACAACAAAAACTCTACCCATTTCCTCAAAGATTCATCCAGGCAGTTTTTGCTTATGTTCCAGAGCAAGACTTTAAAGCAAGGATTCACACACTTTTTTTATAAAGGCCAGTTAGCAAATATTTCTAGGTTTTGTGGGTCACATTTTCTGTGTTCTACCTACTCAGCTTTGCCATTGTAGCATGAAAGCAGGATGACTATATTCCAATTAAACATTACTTATAAAATTGAAGTGGGTTGGATTGGACCCATGCGTTATAGTTTGTGAGCCTTGTATTAAAATATGAATCAGGTGAATACAAAAAATATGAATTAAGGTGTCAAATCTAAATATTCTCCATGAATAATATGCTAAAGTAAGCAGGCATAATAAATTTATTTTTATTCATAATTATGTAGATTCATATTAGAGCCTATTAAATATGAAAATGACTCAAATATATAAGTATTATTACTTTTTACATTCATTGGAAATCATTATTTACAACAATTATTTCCAATTCATTTTTCAGTAATAAAAAAGATCAAAGGAATTACGAGATTGATATAAAGACACAATTTATTGTTACATTATTTACATGATTGTTTTTCTGCTTCAATCTTACAAATTTGCTCAGTACTAAAATAAAATTCTTAAATGAGTTAAATATTATCATTACATATACAGGATGTTTCTCTTTGTTAAATATTATCATTACATATATAGGATGTTTCTCTTTAAAACTGAAAGAGGACTATGTGTTAGGTATATATTAACAGGAGACCAAATAATATTATATAAATTTATATCAGAGTATAAATTTTTTATACTAGCTATGTTTTTTGATCAATATATAAAAAAAGAGGACAATTGCAGAGAAGTAAATGGGCATAGCTGTGAACATATAAAATGGGACATTGTCTACATAAGTTCACTCACTCCCCACCTTCCCCTTCTTACTGAGTGACCTCTAGAAATCCCAACAATTTTGTAAGCAACCAATCCTTTTTAGTAAGTCACTTTCTGTCACTAATATCAATAGCTTCTGCTTTCAGCACTGGCCTCTAACCTTTGCTAACCTTGGATATGGCATTACAAAGCATTTCCAAACTATAACCTGTGATAGTTGACTTTATGTCAAAAAACACTGTAACAATAGTTGAACTGGTTAGGAAAAGTGTGAATATCGATTTGGTTGCATGTAGAACATAGTTTTTAGCAAAGCCCTTCAAAGGAGATAAAGGTAGAACAATTTAATGTGGCTCTGAAAAATAGCCTTCGCAAGAGATAAGACTACCGACCTTTCTCAAACACCTCCCATTGAGACATTTTGACCAAAGCAGTAAAGATCATACCTAAAGTGCTTTTATTGAAATTAAGTGTATTGTATCAAAGAACTTAGAGGTAGCCACAGTTAATTTGGGGGACAGAGTGCCAAACCTAGTGTAGAATTAGTAAATAGCTGATAGATTTCTGATTTATGAATTGTATTTAACTAAGGCCTTTGCAATTACTTTCATGTGGAAACCATATGCTAATAGATCAAAGGCTAAAATGTTTCCAAGTGAACTTGGAAATTTGGTCTATGTCTGTGACTTTTAATCCTTAAAACATCTTAAGAATACCAGGACTATAGCAAAACAAGTGGACTGCAGACCTATGCAGAAAACCCTCTAAGACACTGAGCTGAATATGTTTTTCTGTTTATTATAGAATGAAAGGTTTTTCACAAATTATTGTTGGCAGTGGCTGAAGTTCGTTCAAGAAAATTTATGTCACAAGACACAAAGTACTGACTATACATTAAGCACTCTGTTAAGTACTAGGGTATACAAAAGTGTGTGTGTGTGTGTGTGTGTGTGTGCGCGCGCACACACCTTTGCATGCATATATGTGCACATGTTGTATGCTCCATAATACTTTCAACTCAATATGCTGAAAAATCTTAGACTGTCACTCATGATCCACCTCCCCACAAAAAGACCCCTCTGTTACTTGAGTTGTATTTATTCAGAAACACATAGAATGGATTTCTATGAAATTTCATCTTCTGTATCTATACACTCACTGCTCTTATTTAATTTCATATTTGCTTTCATCTATGTCATTAAAGATTCCTCCTCTCTGGTCATATTTCTTTCTTCCAATGCATTTTCATAATATATTTAAAAATTTTAAATCAACTATCGAGTTATAATTTATATATAATAAACATACTCATTTGGACTACAGAGTTGAATTAATTTTGATGAAAGTATACCTTTTTGAAATCACTACAATAATAATGATATCGAATATTTTCACTGTCCCCAAAATTTCCCAGTGACCTTTGCCAATCAATCCTCTCCTACCCCTCCACCCAGGCTATTATTCATTTTCTTTCTATCAATATGGTTTGGTTTGCATATTCTATGATATTATATAAATGAGTAAAACAGAACATATTTTTATGACTTTTTTTCATGAAGCATAATCTTTTAGACTTTCAGCCAGTTGGTGTGAGCAACAATGTGCTGCATTGTATAGGTATAATACAAGTTGTTTTTCATTCACATATTTATTGAAATGCAGATTGTTTCCAGCATACACTATGAATAAAGGTGTCATAAATATCTGTGTTCAAATATTTCTGTAAAGAATATACATACATATAGAGAGTTTCGTATATGTGATCATATATATACCATCTTGTTATTCATAATAATGTTCTATAAAGTCATCATGAGCCCTGAATTAGTGAATACTAAACATTACTCTTGTAGAAATACATGGTTAGGTTCCTATGAGGCTTTGGTCACATTTTCATATAAGAATCAGTATATTATCTTGTTTTTTGTATGTTTTTGTTTAAGGACACTTTATTTAATATGTATTGTTGATTTAGTAACGTTGGACTCACAGCCAGCAATGCTATAACTCAAGCCTGAAGAAAGCTAACCTAACACATATGTGCATTTTCTCCATCATTTAGGAACGCTAGACAGCAATGCAGCACTACATTTGAGAACCATTTTCAAAAGTGAAATCATCAACGAAAAGCATAACAATACAAAACAATGTGGCACTAAATGAACCCTGAAAAGCATACTTGTTTACAGTATGAGAGCTGAAATCAGAAGGCAAATCATTGCCTTATTCATCCTCAACTGGAAAAATGCATGCGAAGCTATTCCAAATTTCACCACTTCTGTACATGTCCATGAATGACCATGAAAGCACTACAAGTCTTTGATTTTAGAGTTGCAAATACATTTTAGTGGGTAGGTAAATTTGGAAATAGGAAATTCACAAACAATGAAAATCAAGTGTGATGTATGTGCATGTATATCTATGAGTGTATATTAGATATATACCTACAGGATGATTAAATGTTTGAATTGCTGGGTCCAGATAATAAATAGATGTCTGATTTTAACAACCGACCAAACTGTATTTTTTTAAATTTCAGACTCTAATCAGTAAAGTGTGAGAGGTCTACATATTATGAAACTTCACTTACAGTTGGTATTCTCAGTTGTATGACCCTACTTTCATTCAGATGTGTGTGTTTGTATTGGGGTGGGTAATTGAGGGGTTTATCTCATTATAAAAAGTTCCTTTAGCAAATGTATTGCATATAATTTTTGTAAAAAAGCTATACATGTTCAATGGATATAAGGAAATCAATTTCATTGAAGTTTAATTTAAATATCATGAAATGCATCTATTTTAGGTGTATAGTTGAATAAGTTTTCATAAGTGTATGACCCCATGAAACCACTAGTATTGAAAGGACAAACTATAAAGGGAAGAAAACACATTGACTTTTTTCTCCACTTTCATGCTTACCAAAGAACAATTTTATGATCAGATGTGTGGGGATTTTTCTCCACAGACAAAATAATTCTCTAGCAGCTCAGTCCCACAGCTTCCCACCCCCCACCAATTTCAGATGCCAATTTCAAGTGCCAGGTTGTGACCTGTGCTTCTGACAGCCAAACTATAAATTTGAGCTCCCACAAATTCCCTCCCAGGATTCAATAATTTGCTAGAGCTGTTCCCAAAATTCAGGGGAACACTCCACATACATTTACTGGATTAAATTAAGGGACTGTATAAAGGATATAGATGGAGGGCCAGAAAGAGACGAATACAGCAAAGTATAGTGAGGAAGTGGGGCGCCATCCCAGAGCTTCCATGTCCTTTGCGATGGCATCACCCCTCCAGGACCGCCATGTGTTCAGCAACCTGAGAGTTCATCAAATCTTGTTCAAGGGTTTTAAAGAGCTTAATTTTCGCACCCACCCTTTCCTGTATGATTACAGGTGAAGCTAAAAGTTCCAACCCTTCCATTCTCTAATTATTTGGTCTTGCTGGTGAATGGCCACAACCTGAAGCTATCTGGAGGCCCCACCCCAAATCATCTCATTGCATAAGCTTAGGTGTTAGAAAGGGACTCAAGAATAGCAAAAGACTTTCTTGTCACTAGGGGGTTTTAGGAGCTCTGTGACAGAAACCTAGGATGAAGACCAAATATGTTTTATATTTCAGGTTGTACCACATAGACATTTCCATCACCCCCAGCAGTATGCTTATTTCCCTTTGCTAACTTACCCTCAATTCCTTGTAAATGGGTCATGGTGTCTTCTGCTTCTTATGGAAATGTGATATTTTCTAGAAGTTTTTTTTTTTTTTTTTTTTTTTTTGAGACGGAGTTTCACTCTTGTTACCCAGGCTGGAGTGCAATGGCGCAATCTCGGCTCACCGCAACCTCCGCCTCCTGGGTCCAGGCAATTCTCCTGCCTCAGCCTCCTGAGTAGCTGGGATTACAGGCACGCACCACCATGCCCAGCTAATTTTTTGTAGTTTTAGTAGAGACGGGGTTTCACCATGTTGACCAGGATGGTCTCGATCTCTTGACCTCGTGATCCACCCGCCTTGGCCTCCCAAAGTACTGGGATTACAGGCGTGAGCCACCGCGCCCGGCCTTTTCTAGAAGTTTTTAAATTTTAACCTTTATGTTGATACTGATGCTCAATTCCAAGTTAAGTTTTGTGTTTATAGTGAGGTTAAGGTCAAAATTTAATTTTTTCCATATTAGTCGCTATTGTTCTTGCAATATCTGTTGAAAAGACTGTCCTTTGTCCTGGGTATTTTATCAGAACTCAGTTATGTATGTTTAATTTTTTACTCCAATTCTGTTTTGTTTAATCTGTTGATCTGTCATTACACCAATACCATGTAGTTATGAACACTTGATTGTTAAGTTGTGTAGGTAGTTAGGCATGAGCAAATCAGGAGCGGGATCTCCCTCAACAACTAGAAATGTAGGGTGATGGCTTAACAATCATCATATTGCCTCCCTACAAGTGATACATTGGCAGCTGGGACCAGGGAGAGGCCATTTCCTGATGGTCCACACCTGTTGCACAAAAGTGTTAATTGAATGCAGGTGCCAAGGAGAAGTAACTTCCTGGGCTTACACATTAAGAGACAAAAGGGTGGAGTATGACTTTCTGGAGACACACATTGGAAAAGGGAAGAAAGCCACAGATGGACATGTGTAAAACTTCCTAGACACACGGCATATGCTCACTTCCCAAGGGTAAGGAGGGCACTGCCCATACTTTAAGAGAAGAATCATGGGAAAGGGACCAGCCTATAAAGCTCTGGGATCAGGGTTAAACACCACACCTGACCTTCACGTGCCAGCTTCGGTTTCTTCCAAGTGTACTTTCCTTCTTTTCCTGTTATAAAGTCGTTTAAAATAAACTTCCACTCCTACTCCGAAACTTGCCTCAGTCTCTTTTTCTGCCATATGCCTCTCAGTCAAATTCTTTCTTCTGAGGAGGCAAGAATTGAGTTTGGTGCATAGCCATACAACCAGCCACTGGTAGCTCGGATACCTGCCACTGGAAATAGATGTGCGGCTGTGAGACTCAGATATTTCCACCACTAACAATAGTAAGATTGAACTCTTAATATGAGGCTAGGTGCGGTGACTCACACCTGTAATCCCAGCACTTTGGGAGGTCAAAGTGAGTGGATAACTTGAGGTCAGGAGTTCCAGACCAGCCTGGCCAACATGGTGAAACCCTGTCTCTACTAAAAATACAAAAATTAGCCAGGCGTGGTGGTGGCACCTGTAATTCCAGCTCTTGGGAGGCTGAGGCAGAAGAAACCTCCCAAACATGGGAAGTGGATGTCGCAGTGAGCTGAGATCATACCACTGTACTCCAGCCTGGGTGACAGAGCAAGACTCCATCTCAAAAAAAAAAAAAAATATGAAACTCATATTAGTGTCAAACATGTTTGATTCTAAGTCTAGAATTCTATGATTTCATTAGGTATTTCATTAATTCAGCTAAAACTATGGAATGTTTATTTTGTACTGGCTATTTTGTTCTGAAATGAAAATGAAAACAAGAAAATTTATTTCTCAAGACTTCAGAGTCTAAATATAACTTAAACTACAAACCGTTAAACTAGGAATGAATACCAAATATTATATAATAGAAAACAGAAAATGTAGGAATTAAATCTTCCTGTGTAAGTCAGAATGGCTTAAAATACTACTCTTATAATGGGATTTTCTTTCTCCTTCTGAGTCAGAGTAAAGACAGGTTTCAGCCCCTTCCTATACTCCACCAAAGACCTCTATTGCAAGCTAATTTCGGGGGGTATGGCCAGCATGGACCCCAACCAGACCATCCAGACTTTGTACCATAAGCCTTACTCAAGGCTTCTAACTTACTAATTGTGACACTGTGAGGAGACTAAATTTAGACGCTTCTGCCATAAATCATACTAAAGGGAATTAAAAGGCAAAGACCCACTCTGAATTTTATCCCCTGATGATAGCCCTATCACCCACATGCCCAGAAGATTATAATGATGATCAGTCTTTGCCCTTTGCCTCATTGTAGTATCAAAAATCACAGCCACGTTTGGAGATTTAACATGCTAGTGACGTGCAATACATAAAGAAGCATGTTATCAGACTTCACAGATACCAGAAGTTCTTCACTTCTAAATGCTTAAATGTCACCTCCTCTCCACTTTAGCCCCTTCATAATTACTCTCCTGTCTCTTCAGAGAGGCAGGCAGAGAATTTTCTCTCTCTTGTGCTGCTTCCCTCTGACTGGGCACAGGGTCAAATAAAGCCTTGCTGGGAACACTCCTTTGGTCTTGTGCCAATTTCTATTGCATTGACAGCACAAGAATCTGCTTTTGGTAACATTAATTGGAAGCTCATGGGACATGGAGAGCTCTTTCTCCCATCATGCAGGAGATTTGTAAGCTAACAGGACTTCTGGACAAGACCGCTACACAGCTAGTGAGCAGCCCCCTGAATCTTTGATTCAGTGTCACCAAAGCTAGTGCATCTTTATTCAACCTCCAGAACTCCTTGCCACCCTCCACCAAACAATGCTCTCTTCCCTTCCCCTCCTCTCTCTCTTTACTCTCTTTTCCTTTCCCTAGAATTTCTGCCACTTGGGCGCCCTGTCTCTCTTCCTCACTACTTAATCTGGAAAGCTAGTTTAACCTGGAAAGAAAAATCTACATGGACATCCATATGAGACAAGTTGAAAGAGTCAACTCAGTTTTACCAGTTGGGGAAACGTGAACAGATATTTGTAAAGGATAGATTGAAACAGTTGATCTGGGTATAATCAACCCAGTTGTCAGTGAGATGGGTTTCACTTCACCCTTGACCTTGGTTGGTTTGAGTTTGAGTCCCAAGAAATATATCTTTCTCTCTCTCTCTTTTTTATTCTCTCCTCATATACCTAGATTCTGATTTACTATCTTTCTGTAAAACTTCTCATTACCACTTTGCTTCTGTTTGCCACACTCCTTGGCTTCAGGAAGGTACCAGGCACATCTGAGTGTGACAGTAATTATTGCTTTTCTGCACAATAAAAAAAAAAAGTTCAGAATGCTAATGGTTAATCTTCAACTACAGAGTTAAGTCAAGTCTTCTAACATTCTCCATCTTCCCCTATTTCTTTTCTGCCTGCTTTGAATCTGCTGTTGTTAAGCTGCTGGTGCTCAGATAAGACTCAATATTTATGGTTTAACTAAAAGGTAAACATTGAAAACTTGTTTAAAACTGGAGAAAAAAGGGGTAAAAGAGAGTTTTAAAACCAAACTACCATACAGACTACTTTATCTAACTTGTGGTACACAGCTTTCCTTAAATTACCTATCAGGACAAAGTTTAGCCATGTGGACAGTTTACAGTTTTGTTAGAAAAATAATTTGAATCCAGTTATCTTTCGTAAAATGTTGAGTTCTTATTGCTATCTTTTATAAAATAGCTAGAATTCCAAGGTAAAAGCTCTTGAATCTTTATGTGTTTATGATAACATGTATTATGATATATGTTAGATCTAGCACAATACCAAATTGGCTTGTAAGCAAATGAATGTTCATAATGAAGTCCAGTGCTCTTTTGTTTCCTATGACTTCAATTGTTGATAAATACAGACGGTTTTAAAAATCTCTGGTAAAATAAAATTTAAAATGTCTTCACTAAACTTGGTCTGAATTCAGTATGTTAGAAACTTTGTTCACAAGATGCTTTAAGGTCATAAACTGATACTATGGCATTTTTGATAATTGTTTAACTTGACTGTTTTACAGTCATTGGATTCTAGGTAAGGCTAACATGAAGTTAGCCATGTACCCTGCCTAGGCTGTGAAGGCTCAGATACTGTCTACAGCTCTGCCCTGGTTCTGGGTTCTGCAATCTGATATATGGTTAAATTTTTACTAGACAAGTTTTTCACTAAAAATCTTGTAACATTTCTAATTGAGACTACTGGAAAAGCAATTTTACATGCAAAGTATGTAAAGTAAAATGTGTTTTTAATAAAAGGTCATAAGAAGGCATGGGATTATGGCTTTTGTTAAAGAAAAATAATTTTCTTGAATTTAGAGGTTTTTAAGGATTGTCCTAAATTTAAAAAAATAATCCTACAGAACTAAAGTTTTAGCAGATTATAAAAGATTTATAAAAATTTAATCTGATAGGGAAAGTTAAAGATGGTCAAAATTTTAAGGGCGTTTTTTTTTTTTTTTTTTTTTTTTAATTTTTTTTTTTTTTTTTTTTTTTTTTTTTTTTTTTTTTTTTTTTTTTTTTTTATGAATTAAACATTAAGATAAGACGCACATAGATGTAGGGCCAAAATCTGTGCCTATATGCCAGAATGACAGGGAGAATTGATCTGCTCTTTAACAAAAACTTGTATGTAGCTAGAAAAGATTTATGGAAATCTTCCCTTATGGTACCACTAATTAAAATTGGACAGGTTTGTTTATGAGATTTTATTTTAAACATAGCTTTAGTGTTAATAGTACACTAATGCAAAGGTAAAAGTTTGTTTTCTCCTTAAACAACATTTTCATTTAATATTGAGAAATAATGAAAGATTTTTGTTTGACTTTTTTATAAGCTTAAGGAAAAAAGAGCAGAGAGGAAAAGAGACAGATTAAGTTGGCCTCATCTGTATTAGGTCTTGCTGTTTGGAAAGCTGAGACTCCCTTGTGTAAATAACTAAAGGGTTTCATTTTTTTTGAAATTTTTCAGTTAGCACTTTGGCTAAATAAATAACCTGAGGTCCTATTTTGTGATATCAAGTGTTTCAAACCTTTAATATTTGACAAAACTTCTAAAATCAAGTCAAAAAAAAAGAGACATTTGGCTTATATTACATATTAAAATTACACAAGAAGCATTGTCAAGGGTAAAATAGCATTTGACTTTGTTGGAGTAATGTTTGAATAAATGTGTTACTAATATGTGGTCCAGAATTGTATAGGACTCTGTTATTTTGTCTATGTCTCAATAATGTTATCAGTAATAATTATTATTATGTTACATTGTTGTATGCCATAAAATAACCAAATTTTATTTTTAGTTGTGTCATTAACCATGGTGGTGCCGAGATTTTTGTCATCTACAATTGTTGTTTTACTTTTTGATCCTTCTCAAAAAGTAGTTTTATAATCAGCTGTAGGACTCTGACAGTTGCTCTTGAATGCAGACTTCTAATAACCAGAGATTAGGCCATTAGGATAGAACAAAAAACTTCAGAGTCTCACTTGGAGCACTATTATGTTACTGAATATTGAGTAAAAGAAGAGTTACCTTCATGAACTAAACTAATAGAAAATTTTAATAATCGTTTTATGACTTTGTTTTCTCTAATTACTATTGCTTTTTTTGTTTTGTTTTTCAGAGCCAAAACATTTTTCCTTTGGAATTTTTACAGCTTTCAACTATATAGGAAAATATACTCCTATAAGAAAAATTTAGAATATACTTCTTTCTTTCTACCAAATTTCTCCAGAATATAAAAACTATTTGTGTGTATTCTTGACTTATGGCAATACAGTTGTTTGCATAAGTGCAATAAGAATCTGTTTTCTTTTGTAACAGGACACATTTAGAGACTTGGTTTATTCCCAATGCTTTAACTGCAATAGCATGCTTTATAAGTTGAAGTTGACTTATAGAGCTGATAAAAGCTCTTTAGAGGAATTGGCCTCACACCTTCTATATACAGTCCTTGTACAAGATTTCTCACCTGTGGTAAGTAAAGAATGGCACTTTCTAACAGATCGAGAAGACCCAAGTTATATTGGGACCTCAACAGGACAAGGCATTCACCCAATACATACAGTAACTTGCAGGCACAGATAAACCTATGGCTTGGCTCAGGGCTTGAAAACATCTGATCTGAGATCCCTTATGAAACAGGGTTACTGCAAAGCCAAGTTGAAAAAAGAAGCAAACAAAGCAAAACAAAACAGAAAGACTGTAAATATATATGTCAAATAATTTTTCTTGCTACCCTTTCGGGAAAGAAGCAAGCCAAGTATAATAACATGAAAATTTATTTTGCAAACAAATTAGTCCTATCATTATTTGTCTTTAGTTTTGTCTAAAAATGGGAAACTGGAGAGGGAAAAATTATGTTTCAAAAAACACTATAACGCTACTGTTATTAAGTTTCAGTCTTGTCTATTGATTTTGAGCTTTTAAATTTTTTTCTATAATTTAGACTACATCTCAAATTATTTCTGGGCTATCAGTCTCTTAACTTATATTTTCAAGTTTTTCTGCAGGCCAAAATAGCACTAAAGGCTGAAGCTTAGTTCTTATGATACAGGTGAGCCCATACAGGGCCTCAAGTAACTGTTCAAGAAGGCCAGTTTACAGATATAGGAAGTGGGTGACTCTAAGTCTGATGATTTTTCTCATGGTATTGATTGTCTTGCTAATATTTTGTGACTTTGTTTAGCCCATTCCCCTGGGAAAAAATCTCCTTTGTCCTTACTGGGTGTAGGCAAATAGAAAGGCTGTGATCCCCTTTCTTCTCTTGATTGTTAGAAGGGGAAAATATAGCAGTTTAATGCCTTGATCCCAACAACACTGGCAGTGACTGGGCTGTCACTGCTATCTCACCACTCCACCAAAAATTGAAGTATTCTCCAATAGCCCTGATAGCACTTATTGGCCAACAAGAAAGTCTAAGCAAGTAGTGGATTTGTAATTGACAAAACAGTAACCTTAATTGATTCCTTTACAGGACTAGTCAGGGAAATATCTTACAACAATAGTGTCACACAAAATGTTACAGTCATTATATCCACAATGGCAACTGCAATAGGACATAATTTTAAACTCATACGAAAGTCGTTAAACTCCTTGGCTTAAATGATCCTAGACCATCAATTAGCCTTGGATTTGTAACTGACTAAACAAAGAGAACTATGTGCTATTACAAATACATCCTATTATTTCTACATTAATGTTGCTGTGGAAATAGAACAAACGACAGGACTCATCCTCCAACAGGCTACATGGCTATTGCTATGGTCTGTCTGTGTCTCCACCCAAATCTCATCTTGAATTGTAGCTTCCATAATTTCCACATGTTGTGGAAGGGACCCAGTGGGAGACAGTTGAACATTGGGACAGTTTCTACCTTACTGTTCTCTTGATAGTGAATAAGTCTCATGAGATCTGAAGGTTTTATAAGGGGAAAGCCTTTTCACTTGGTTCTCGTTCTCTCTTGTCAGGCACCATGAAAGGCATGCATTTACCTTCCACCATGATTGTGAGGCCTCCCCAGTCATGTGGAACTGTGAGTCCATTAAAATTCTTTTTGTTTATAAATTACTTAGTTTTGTGTATGTCTTTATGAGCAGTGTGAAAATGAACTAATACAGTAAATTGGTATCAAGAGAGAAGAGAAGTTCTGTGAAGATAACCAAAACTGTGAAAGTGGCTTTGGAACTGGATAACAGGCAGAGGTTGGAACAGTTTGGAGGGCTCAGAAAAAGAGAGAAAAATGAGGGAAAGTTTGGAATTTCCTAGAGACCTGTTGAATAGCTTTGACCAAAATACCGACAACAATATGGACAGTGAAATCCAGTCTCAGATGGCAATGAGGGACTTGTTGGGAACTAGAATAAAGGTGACTGTTATTATGTTTTAGCAAAGAGACTAGTGGCATTCTTTCCCTGCTCTAGAAATTTGTGGAACTTTGAGATGAGGGAGATGATTTAGGTTATCTGGCAGAAGAAATTTCTAAGCAGCAAAATATTCCAGAGGTATCTTTGGTGCTGTTAAAAGCACTCAGTTTTAAAAGGCAAACAGCATAAATGTTTGGAAAATTTGCAGCCCGATGACACTATTGAAAAGAAAAATCCATTTTTTGCAGAGAAATTGAAGCTGGCTACAGAGATGTCCAAAGTAATAAGGAGCCAAAAGTTAGTCACCAAGACAATGGAAAAAATGTCTCCAGGCATGTCGGGGACCATAGCAGCAGCCCCTCCCATCACAGGCTGAGAGATCAAGGAGGAAAGAATGGTTTCATGGCCAGGCCCAGGGCCTCGCTGCTGTGTGCAGACTAGGGACTTGGAGCCCTGCATCCCAGCCACTGTAGCCATGGCTAAAAGGGGCCAAGGTACAGCTCAGGCTGTGGCTTCAGAAGATGCAAGCCCCAAGCCTTGAAAGCTTCCACATGGTGTTGAGCCTGTGAGTGCATAGAAGTCAAAAGCTGATGTTTGGGAACCTCCACCTAGATTGCAGAGGATGTGTGGAAACACCTGGATGTCCAAGAACAAGTTTGCTGCAGGGACAGAGCCCTCATGGAGAAGCTCTGACAGGTCACTGCAGAAGGGAAATGTGGGGTTGGAGCCTCCACACAGAGTCCCAACTGGAGCATTGCCTAGTGGAGCTGTGAGAAGAGGGCCACCATCCTCCAGACCTCAGAATGCTAGATCCACTGACAGCTTGCATTGTGCACCTGGAAAAGCTGCAGATACTCAATGCCAGTGAATGAAAGCAGCCAACATGAGGGCTGTACCCTACAAGCCATAGGGGTGGAGCTGCCCAAGACCATGGAGACCTACCTCTTGCATCGGTGTGGCCTAGATATGAGACATCGAGTCAAGGAGATCATTTTGGAGCTTTAAGAATTGACTGCCTGCTGGATTTTGGATTTGCATGAGAACTGTAGCTCCTTCATTTTGTCATATTTCTCCTGTTTGGAAGGCTATATTTACTAGATGTCTGTGCCTCCATTGTGTCTAAGAAGTAACTAACTTGCTTTTGATTTTACAAGTTCATAGGCAGAAGGGACTTGCCTTGTCTCAGATGAAACTTTGAACGGTGGACTTTTGAGTTAATGCTGAAATTAGTTAAGACTTTTGGGGACTGTTGGGACAGCATGATTGGTTTTGAAATGTGAGGACAGGAGATTTGGGAGGGATCAGCCGTGGAATAATATGGTTTGGCTGTGTCCCCACCCAAATCTCATCTTGAACTGTAGCCTCCATAATTCCTACATGTTGTGGGAGAGACTCGGTGGGAGGTAATTGAATCATAGGGATAGTTTTCTCCCTACTGTCCTCTTCATAGTGAGTAATCTCACGAGATCTGATGGTTTCATAAGGAGAAACCCCTTTCACTTGGTTCTCATTCTCTCTTTTCTGGCACCAAGTAAGACATGCCTTTCACCTTCCACCATGATTGTGAGGCCTCCCCAGCCACGTTGAACTGTTAGTCCATTAAACCCCTCTTTGTTTAAAAATTACCCAATCTCAGGTATGTCTTTATGTGTGCATGAAAATGGACTAATACAGCTATATCATTTTAATAATTCTTCTGCTAAACCCATCATGGACTCTATTAAAAATATATCTACCAAGCATGAGTGGTTTCTGCTTTTTCTGGGACCAGTGGGAGTCATTTTATTATTACTACCTCTAGCCCTTGTCTTTTCACCTTTTGGTAAATTTTATATCTTCGAAGATCCAACACTTCCACGTATAGCTGATGAAGGCACAAGCATGCCAACTCATACCATCCCAAGGGGAGTCTAGTCACTATAAATCAATAGATCAGTCAGTAAGACATTTGTAGAGCTTTCAAAGTTAGTCAGGGTCGATAGCTTGGCTCACCAAGAAAAAAATCCATAAAGTGAAACCTCTGATTCTTTTCATTAAGAATAAGCATAAAATCTCTCAGGGGAAAATGAGACAGATGAGGGATGGGACTCATTCTGCTACCCTTTGCCTTACTGAGGACTTCTATGCACACTTCTGAGGACCCTTTGCCTTACTGAGGACTTTTATGTGGTGGGATTTGGCATAGGTGGCAGGGGCAACAACCAGACCATCCTGAGCCTCCATCATAAATCTTAAGGCTCCTTACCTGTTGATTGTAGGACCTTGAGGAGACTAAAATTGCAGCTTCCTTCATAAATCTTACTCAAGAGAGTTAAAAGGCAGAGCCCTACTGCCAATTTTATCCAAAGGGGATAACTCTGTCTCCCACATGCACACAGTACCAGAAGAATGGCTGGTATTTACCTGTTGTTCATTTTAATACTAAAAATCACACTGAGGGGTACAGACTTAATATACTGATGAGGTATGCTATGCGTGAAGAAGCATGTTATCAGACTGTGCAGTCCCAAAAGTTTGCTGCTGCTACGTGCTTAAGCATCATTCCCAGCCTGCTTTAGCATCTTTAAAATTACTCTCTTCTCTTTGTGTAGCCAACCAGAGAATTGTCTCATGTACTGCCTCCCTTGTGCCTGGCCATAAGCTCCAATAATGCTTTGTCTGGGAAAACCCTTTTGGTCTTTCTATTGCATTGAGAGCCCAAGAAGCTGTGTCCCCACCCAAATCTCATCTCAAATTGCAATCATGTATTGAGGGAGGGAGTCAGTGGGAAGTGATTGGATCTACAAGTGGTTTTCCCCATGCTGTTCTTGTGATAGCGAGTTCTCTTGAGAGCTGAAAGTTTTAAAGTGCAGTTCTCTCTCCTTCACCTGCCACCATGTAAGATATGCCTTGCTTTCCCTCTGCCTTCTGCCATGATTGTAAGTTTTCTGAGGCCTTTCTATCCTGGAAGAACTGTGAGTCATCTAAATCTCTTTTATTTATAAGTTACCAAGTCTCACGTAGTATTTTTACAGCAGCCTGAGAACTATTACAGTAACACCCTCGTCGCACAACTTAAAGGCACAATCAAGTAATCACCATGGTTAGGCTTGCAGAATTCTGGTGCAAGAAGACCATGGAGCAAACATGTTTGTTTCAGTATCCCAATTAAGGTGATTACAAGTCTAATTTAATTCAGAGCTGGTTTAATAAAGAATAACAAATACATGTGAAATTAATCTAGGTGGTAAAAAATAATAAATGTTAATGCTCTGTTGGATTAGCATACTGTAATGGTGAAGAAATTACCAAGGAAGATGAACTGGGTTGCCATAAGCTTTGATTATCATATGAGAAGGAGGAGGTATAACAATTGATGGTTTAGAACAGGGTACGATTGAGGCTCTTATAGGTATTTATGGAAATACCACTGGGTCATTGTAATTAAATGTTTGGGAAAGACAAGCAGCCTTTTAAATGCCAGTGGTGCATCCCTAATCAACTATTCCAGAAATTATCTCATTAAGCAAGTGAGCTGGATCATAAATGTATTATGCCACATTAAAATCACTCTCTTTGAGAGACATATGAATATTTAGATAGATAGTGCTTTAAAATTCTGTCACTCATATATTATTATCTAATCTGGGTGTATATTTTGCAGTTAACTTAATCATGAACATGCTCTGGGACAGGCATCTCCTCAGATTTGATGCAATTATAAGGATCATATAAAGGTATAAAATAGTTTCATAGTTGTTCATAACACCATTTACTTTAAGGTTAACTTTTTTATCATTTGTGAGTTTTATCTCAAGAATTCAGTTAAGTAATTGTTTGAACACATGCCTGAATAAAAATAACCTTATAATATTTTAACACTTTGAAGATATCTATGTTTCAAGTATTTATGAATAAATGAAACAGTTTTTAGTACATATATAATTCAGAGTCCTTGATTTCCGTAAGGAAGCATTATTTAATTCTACTTGCCTGATACTCATAGCATATAAACATTACTCCGATGAAAAGCATTAAGTCTTTTTGGTTTAAATTGCTACAGGTAATATTAAGTATGATTTATCTCTCACAAGCCTATTATACATGTTTAGGAAAAACATAAAACAGTATTTCAACAATTAATGCTGTAGTTGTGTTAAGCTGTGTAACTGAATCAATCCATGTAATCAATATGCTGCATAATTCTGTTATTTCAGTGACTGTTTTAAAATTCTCCATTGTTGACATCCTAATCTGCCATTGTATTGGTTTTTATTAATAATAAGATTAGTAAATATTTATTGAAAATTGTTGATGTGCCATGTGTTCTGTTAACCTTGGCATTAACTCATGAGTCTCCAAAACAGGTTATTCCATCTCTTGAGGTACCGAAAGATTTCTACAAAGAATGTGTTTGCATGTTACAATACTTAATTTTAAATATTTCAATTTCCTTGTACACAACTTTCAAATATAACATTCCTTAAGACTGGTATTTCTTAAAACACCTATACTTGGCCAGGCAGAGTGGTTCATGCCTGTAATTTCAGCACTTTGGAATGTAGAGACAGGCAGATGACCTGAGCCCAGGAGTTTAAGACCACCAGCCTGAGTATGGTGAAACCCTGTCTCTACCAAAAAGGAAAAAAGAAAAGCTAGCTAGATGTGGTGAAACATGCCTATAGTCCCAGCTATTTGGGGAAGGTTAAGTGGGAGGATCTCCTGACCCCAGGGAGGATGAAGATTGCACCATTGCACTCCAACCTGGGCAACAGGGTAAAGTCTTGTTAAAAAACAAAACAAAACAAAAAAAACACAATTCCTATTATTTGCTCATTCCTCTATTATCTTTCCCTTTTACAATAGTCTTTTCCCATATTTTGAAAATAAAGGAAGAATTTGTCACTTACCACAAACCATAAAATGGTTCGCAAAAAAGAATATTTCAAAATATTTGTTATATATTAAAAATAATAATATGCACATTAAATACTTTAACAGATAATTTTTACAATTCAGATGACTGACTTTAATTTGAAAAGTTTGTAAAGGAAGACTTGAATAATTGTGAGTTGATAAATTATTAAAAGTTATATTTCAGAGCTGGCAAGAGGATTTTTCCAACCATACACATACACAAAAAGCTGAGTTTTCAACAAAATAATAAATTTTCTTTAACTCGTTAAAGAGTTAAAGTCATAGGAAATAACGTATCCTGAAGTTGAAATACAAATCCTCTCAAGGAGAGATTGGATATAAGCACTTATGTATCTAAGGCAGTGCATTGGAAAAAGGAATGCCAGGTGCATGTAAAATATGGTAAGAACCATGCAGTTAAATTGTTAACAAAATTACCAAATGCTGCTGGCGTCAGGCTAGCATGACTGTACAGAAAACTGAGCCACAAATAAAAGGGAACTTTATACTCACTCAGAGACTCTTCCCCAGAAACCTCACAATTGGCTCACAAGATTCACTGGCTGACAGAGGGACAGAAAATCCCTCTTACTGCAGACCTATGAGCGGAAAGCATCAGCCCTTGGGAGAAAGAACAAACAAGCTCTATCCATAGTGTTCACTACAGAAGACTTAAACTACTAGGTAGCAAATTCTGTCACCCTAATGGCAGATGGAGATGATCCATTGTGACAAACAGGAGGGGAAATATAATGAAACACTTCTACTCCTAGGTAAGAGACAGGAAACACTTTTGGGGCCAGATCATTGGAGGTATCCAATCACTGTATAGGAGCAGGAGCAATTAGAAAGTCCCATTGTCAAGACTCAGAGACATAGTTCCTGAATGTAGGTAGATAAGAGCCCTGAATTCAATTTAGGCTGAAAGAAATAAAAAACACTCTGCTATCCCTACCCTATTCCAAAAGATCTAGCAAGTTCTAGGAAACATTCCACAGCAGCCTATCACTAGTAGTTAGACAAGAGAAGAGCAAGTCTTTTGGAAAAAATCAGCTCATAGGAACAACCTAAAACTAACAGCGAAATGGGTTCTTTATGTAAAACTCTTGAATACCCAGCCTTTGTCCTATACGCCAGGTGAAGCCAGAGGATTTGAAGCTGATAATGCACTGAAGTTAATCAGAGGAAAACCTAAACCCACCCATAAAATCTCCTATTGTGGTAATCTCCATTTGAAATGTCACTTAATAGTACATTTTTTTTTTTATTGTTTTCTTTACATGCTTGCTACTCAGAGCGATGCTGATCAGTGATCATTCTCTGATGTTTCCTCTAAAAGACCAGACCTGCATGATAGGTCATTAAAGAGTTGCTAAGGAGAGCATCGAGAAGAGGCTGCTGGCAAAAGTTGAAGGGAGATGGGGTACATTTAATGGGTCCCATATACTGTGTGGCCTTGTCTGCTTGTGATAATGACAAGTCTCGATTCAGAGATGATTGTTCCTAGCTGTATAGGCCAATCTGTCTCTAACTCAGAAGGGAAAAATTAAACAACCTGAGAAGGATTGGATCTCTTTGCCATTAACCCTCTAACTAGAACATACCTAAACTAGAAATTATTAATAGAAAGATATTTAAGAGATATATATGTATTTAAATTAAACAACATATATGTCTAAGTAACTTATCAAAGAATATATGACATGCATATTATATTTTAAGTGAATAAAAATGAAAGGAAAATATTTTCAAATTTATGGTGTGCAGTGAAATGACAGCACTAAATGGTTATTTAGAAAATAGTCCTTATATCAATAATGTAAGCTTTGTTAAATAATCTAGAAGAAAAGAGCAAATAAAACCCTAAAAAGGGCAAGAAAATAAATATCAAAGAACAATTTGTCTGTGATATTTAAAAAAAAAAAGTCTAAAAGGAGAAGAAAAATCAAAGAAAGCAAAAACTGGTTCTTTAAAAATTATCACTACGATTTTAAAAATTCCCACCAGAGTCACCACAAAAAAATAAAACACAAAAACTACAAATACTAGGAAGAAAAGAAGAGAATCACTATACATCTTACCAATATTAAAAAGAATAATAAGACCAGATGTGGTGGCTCATGCCAGTAATCCTAACACTTTGGGAGGCCAAAGGTGGGTAGATTGCTTGAGCTCAGTTCAAGAACAGCCTGAGCAACATGGTGAAACATCATATCCTCCAAAACATACTCCCAAATTTAGCCGGGAATGGAGGTGCCGGCCTGTTGTCCCAGCTACTCAGGAAGCTGAAGTAAGAGGAACACTTGAGCCTGGGGAGGTCAAGGCTGCAGTGAGCCATGATGGCACCACTACGCTCCAGCCAGGGCAGCACAGTGAGACTCCATCTCAGAAAAAAAAGGATAGTAGGAAAATATAAACAAATTAATGCCTACTGACTAGAAAATTTCAAGGAGATAATGTAATTTCTTAAAAGTTCCAAACTAGTAATTCTCATTCAAGAAGTAATAATCTGAATAGTCTACGTGATTAAAGATGTTAAATCTTTTGTTCAAAAATATTCAATCTAAGAAGACCCCCAGGCTAGAATGGCCTTTCTGGTGAATTCTATCAAAAATTTAAAGAAGGAAAAGTATCAATTCTATATAAACTCTTCCAGAAAATGAAAGAAGAGGAAACCTTTTATAAATCATTTTAGAAAGTTATTCCTTCTTTCTTTCAAAATTTAGATAAAAATCTAATAAAAATTACAGACTGGTGTCTCTCATGGACATATATACAAAACTTTTTAAATAAAATACAGCAATATATAAAATACAAAATTCAGTTACATTTAAAAAGGATAATACAGCACATTGTAACCAATTTTGGTTTATCACAGAAGGGCAAAGCTGGTTCAATGTCTGAAAATCAAACAACAGAATTCACCATTAACAGACAAAGGATGAAAACGCATATAATAGATGCAGCAAAGTCCTCTAACAAGACTCAACACTTGTTCATAATAAAAAGTCAAAGCAAACTAAAAATGAAGAGGGATATTTCAATCTGGTTAACAGCATCAAAAGCAACAAACAAATAAACTGCAGTTAATATCACTAAGACTGATTTTTCCCAAAGTTTAGAACAAGGTGAGAATATATACTCTCATCATTAAATAAATACTTCTATTCAATAGCATACTGACAGTCCTAGATGGCGCAGTCTGACAAAAAATATATATATAAAAGGTATATATACTGGAAGGGAAAAATTAAAATTGTCTCTTCAGAGCTAACATTTTTTATGTAGAAAATTCTACAGGATTTACCAAAAAAAGCTATTTGAATTAATAAGTAAATGTAGGGGTGTCACAACATGACAGCATGCAAAATCAGTATGCAAAAATCAATTATACTTTAAACACAAACAAATTAACTGAAATATAAAATTTTAAAGTACCACTTACATAGTACCAAACATATGAAATAGTTATGTCTATCAAGATATGTATATAAGGCCAGGCACTGTGGCTCAAGCCTGTAATCCCAGCACTTTGGGAGGCCGAGGTGGGTGGATCACGAGGTCAAGAGATCGAGACCATCCTGGTCAACAAGGTGAAACCCCGTCTCTACTAAAAATACAAAACATTAGCTGGGCATGGTGGTGCATGCCTGTAATCCCAGCTACTCAGGAGGCTGAGGCAGGAGAATTGCCTGAACCCAGGAGGCGGAGGTTGCGGTGAGCCGAGATTGCGCCATTGCAATCCAGCCTGGGTAACATGAGTGAAACTCCGTCTGAAAAAAAAAAAAAAAAGATATGTATATAAATCTGCATACTGAAAACTACAAAATATTGATTAAAGAAACCAAAGGATTAATGGAGATACATACTACTTTTACATATTGGAAATCCCAATTGTGTCAATCTCCCTAATCTTCATTATGAATATATTACAATCTCAATAAAAATGAAGGCTGAATTGTTTTTATTAAAATCAACAAATTTCTTTGAAAGAAACTAGAACACCCAAAATAAATTGAGAAAGAACTAAGTTGCCAGCCTTATATTGCACAACTTCTAGACTTAATCTAACACTATTGTAGACTAGATATAGTTTCTATTGGTAAAAGAATAAACACATATCAACAGAAAAGAATAAGAAGTCTAGAAATTGATCTATACATATAGTCAATTAATTTCAATAATTTTCTCAAATTCTGTTATGGATGGAGAGCAACTAGTACTGTTATAGTTTGACAGTGCAAATTCAAAATAATACTAAACACAAATTAGTCACTCTGGGAAATAATTTGACAGGGGATTATACAGTTAAACACCCACTTAACGTGTACCAACAATTTTCCTTCTAAATATTAGCCAAGTGGTATGAAAATTTGTGACTATTCCAAAACCTATATAGGAATGTTTACAGGAGCTTTATTAGCAATTATGGAAAACTGGAATCCCTCCAAATGCCCTACAACTGCTTAATGGATAAACCATTAAGGTACATCATAAAATAGAATTAGTCAATGATAAAGACAACACACTGCTGATATACACAACATAATTGAACCACAAATATATTATGCTAAATGACAGAAACACTCAAAATGGTTGTACACATGTATGATCCATTTACATGGCATTTAGGAAAAGGGAAAACTTTAAAAAAATAGATGCGTGTTTTCCTGAGTTTGTGACTAAACAGCAGTTTTACCTACAAACGTCCACAGAAAAATTTGTGGGCAGAGACAATGGAAATGTCCTAGATCTGCTAGTGGTTACAAGATAGTATATGTTTTGGAGAACTCACGAAATTGAACACTAAAACCAGTGACATTTTACAACCTGTAAATTAAATCTCAATTAAAAATACAAAAAATGATATTCATTGATAAACTAATATTTTATTTTGGCAAAAATCTTGGAAGAAATTTAAGGAGTTTGTAATGTTGCTATGAAATCCTTTCATTTCTATATACTTATTTATTTGAACAATATTTTCTAGTTGCTTGCATTATAAAAATGAAATACATAAATAGAATTTTAACTAAATTTGTCTTAAAAGTGTACCAAGAGAGTGGAATGAAACAACAAGTTTAATTTTCACTGTTTTGTAGTTAAAACAAGAGAAGGAAAAAAACAAATCAAAACAACCACAAAATAATATAGAAATTCGTTAATTAAATCATTGTTAGTTGGCAATGGGCAATGCTAGGGCTAATTGAATCTAACATTTACACCCATGTTCTCATTTTCTTCTTCGATTTACTGGAATATTTTTCACAAAGGATCTATGTAGAAACAAGTATAAAAGAAGGTACTTTTGGGTTTTGTTGCTAATTATATATATATATAT
>NW_016107503.1:2175511-2206258 GCF_001604975.1 Cebus imitator
ATATATATATATATATATACATATACATATATAATTGCGTTTTAGCTTTTGGGCTGCAAGTGAAGAACATGCAAGATTGTTGCATAGGTTCATACATAGCAATGTGGTTTGCTGCCTTCCTCCCCGTCACCTATATCTGGCATTTCTCCCCATGTTATCTCTCCCCAACTCCCCACCCCCCGCTGTCCCTCCCCTAGTTCCCCCCAACAGAACCTAGTATGTGAGGCTCCCCTCCCTGTATCCATGTGTTCTCATTGTTCAACACCCACCTATGAGTGAGAACGTGTGGTGCTTGATTTTCTGTTCTTGTGTCAATTTGCTGAGAATGATGGTTGTTGCTAATTTTTAAAAATCAATTGATATACTTTGCAATGTATTTCAATTCACCTTGTATAAGAAAGACATTCACTGCTAATTATTTTAGAATTCTTGTCCCAGATAAAATCTGCTTAATCATGTGTTGCAACTTCTCAGCTTCTTTTTTTTTCCTTAGGATACAACTGAAGCTTTATAACCTTTGATTTTCATTCTTGCCTTTTCTGGTAGAAAATTCAAAATAAAAGGGAAAGACAAATTGCTAAAGACTGTTTCAGCTTGAGTTGTACCTGTTTCTTCCTGTATAAATATTCAACACAAGTGTGTGTGTGTGTGTGTGTGTGTTAAACTTTTTCAAGAAATATGTATTGTCATATTTCTTATTTATTTTAATTAATTATAACAATAATTCTACAAATGATTATTAATAAGTAAATCTCAAAACCATTTTTTGATGTTCTTCTTTATGAAATGGCCTTTTAAATTATATTACTAGGTTAGTCTTTTACTGAAATTTAACCATAGACCACCTAAGATTTAAGGAGTAAGTGGAAAACAAACAAATAAAAAGAATTTTTCACTCTTTAAACTATAATGAAAATTTGAAGACTTGAAAGTGAGTTAAAGGGAAAATAAGCGTTTTTCAATATTATTTTGTTTCATTGTAAATACAATACACAGATTATAAAATGCTATCATAAGAGGCTGAAATGAAATCTGCTTTTTCATTCAAATTTGAATTTCAGAAATAGATTTTTTCTTAATGTTAGAGGTTGATATAAAACAAAGTCAAAAAGTCTCCCTAAATATCACACATATTCTTTTCAAGCTAAAATTAAATTAATTTATATCATCAATAAATTTATGTATTTTAAACTGCAATGATACGTATATATAAGGTATCTAAATATTGCTTTATAGAAAGAAGTATAAAGAACACTTTCTGTGTTCATAAAAGTGAATAATCAATATGGGTATCTATGGTTTTTTAACTGGTTATTTGAATAATAAAAAGTCTCTGGTATGGTTTGGTTTGGATCTGTTTCCCCACCCAAATCTCATGTTGACTTGTAATCCCCAGCGTTGGGGGAGGGACCTGGTGGGAGGTGACTGGATCACTCAGGATGGGGAGGGCATGTAGATCTCCCCATTGCTGCCCCTTTGTCAGTGAATGAATTCTCATGAGATCTGATTGTTTGAAAGTGTGTAGCACTTCCCCCTTCACTCTCTCCTGCTGCATGTGAAGACATGCTTGCTTTCCCTTTGCTCTTCTGCCACAACTGTAAGTTTCCTCAGGCTTTCCCAGCCATGCCTCCTATACAGCTTGTGAAATTACAAGTGAATTAAACCTTTTTTCTTTATAAATCACTCAGTCTCAGGTAGTTCTTTATAGCACTATGAGAACAGACTTACACAGTCCCCAAAGGCAACATATTAATTGCCCTGAACATAAAGTTTGAGAGTAAATGATCATTTAAATGCAAAACTTTAAAATATCTTGTTTTCATTTACTGTTGGAGGTATTCTATAACTAGCATTTTTATGTACTCAACACATTCTAAATTAATACGCTTTTATTTCCTGTTTTTAAAAGACATGTAAAGTAAAAACTGTGTGTGTTAGTTAAATGCAGAATAGCTTGTTTTCCCATTTGTACAGTTTTACCAAAAATTGTATATCACAGGTGTCGTAACTGGAAAGCTGAACAATTTTAACATAAACATTGTGTAAAACATCCCTGAGACTTAATATAATTTTATTTCTTTAATTCATTTTTATAAACTAGAACTCATATTTTAAACATTTGTTTCTAGTGAGTTTATTATTTTGGGGATGAAATATATTATACCAATCTAATTTACAGTGTTCATAAAGAAACGTTTTATGTCTTCATAAATCAATCTAAAATTTATTATTTCAAAAGCAAATATTTTTCTAAGCAAAGCTTTTAAAGAATACAACTAATTGCCAAGGTAAGATAATCACAATAGAATAAAAAGTAAGAAAGTTACTTAAAGGTCATCCAGAACATCTCAAAGGAGCTAATAACTTTATAGGTTTTCCCCCTCCCAACTGAAATCAATCTCTAATTGATTCACACACTTGTGTGCTGTTGATAGGGAACAGTCATTCCTATCTCTATTTTGTAAATGCTTTCATCATTCCTAACAAACTATATGAGAATCTGCTATATAATTTAGATCATAGTTTGCATTGTATTTTTATTTTAAATATGTAAATTTACAGTGAACAATTGTCCTGTTTTCTGATTATAAATTTCCTTACAGATAATTCTAGATGCATTTGTTTTTTTTTAATGTCTTACATGCAATCTAAATGAATACCATACTCCACTTCAACTTAATATTTTTGGAAAGAGAGTAGGTCTCAAAGGATTGTTGGTGCTGTCTACTGGAAAAGTGTTTTCCAATCCTTCTGCTCTCTACAAGAGGTCATTGGTAAATCTATTTTTTGTCATGGCACTGACAGAGACAAATGTCCCATTAGGCTCAGTGTCACTACTTACACAAGGGTAAGTTGAAGAAGAAAAGACGGAGCATGCTACATGTCCTTTTATGACTACATTTCTTACTTTGAGTACATAAGCTCATTCAAGTATTCAAATTTTACATGTAAAACTTAGTTTGGTGGAGAAAAAAGAATAAACAATGTGCATAAAATGTAAGGTGTCATTAGGAAAAAAATGTGAGGTGTCCACCCTGCCATTATAATTTAATGTAAACACCCTCGAAGAGCTAAACGTTTACAAAAGTTATTACACTGGGTCACTTCATGGATTTTAACCTTATACCCTGGCCCCAGGTTCTGCAATTGTCTGGACAGGTATGTTTCTCTTTGTCCTAAGTGTTATGTTCTGTATTCATAAGCACTGATCTTGATCTAGAATCCATCTTCCAGAAAGGTAGAGAGGAATTATTCCCTAAAAATTTGATCAAAATATTCCAGGTGGAGTCCAAATGTTCCACAAATCAAGTTTACTGTCCTTAGAATAGGTATCCCCAAGAGCTGTTGGGAGAGTGAGGGAGCCTGAAGGAAACTATGGCACTGCATGTTTTGAAGAGAGTTCCGACTGTGCCCTATGGGCCAGGGTGGATCCAGAGTAACAGAAATTCCAAGATTTATTTCCTTTGGAGTGGTTCCACCAGGCTCATTTGTTGCTATATTTTATTATTTTTTATTGTTCAGCTAGGTAATTTTACACATACATGCACACACACACACTCACTTGTGCAGACATTCATGATTGTCTCAGAAATATTAGTTTAAACCATAAAGAAGGCCATACATTGTTTTTATAAGTGGATTATAACTTACCATTCTCAGGATGGAGTTTATTTTTCACATGGTATGTATACCAATAGATGTCTACGTATTAATTTTATGTCTTCCAACAACTGTCCAAAATCTTAGTATTTCTCTCTACCCATTTTTCTTCCTTAATAAAACATAGTCATTACTAAAAATATAACTGATGTTTGTTTAATGTCAAGGCTAAAGTTGATGTTTTAAATTTATTTTTAAAATAATGAATACTAACTGATGACAGTGACTAAATTGATAAATAAGAAAAGTTTTCTTAATTTATTCAATAGTTACCTCCTTTACCAAAAGGAGAGATGTTTGTTGATTCTAACACAATGCTTAAACTTTTAAATTTAAAGTAAAGAAGGTAACTTTAGTTTAAACATTCCTGCTCCAAGATAGCCAACTAGACACAGCCAGGAGGAGTGTCTCCCACTGAGGGACTGGGACCTCCGTAAGACTGACACACTCCTAGCACATCTTCAGAGGGAAGCCATTGAGACTGGATGGAGGGAAGAAAGAGAGACTAGGCTAAACGGGGAAGAAGCTGGGAACCCCGCATGGGGCTGTCATGCACTGAGACTCATTCCTAGCTTCCAGTGACTCTTACAGAGGGCATGAGTTGAACAGATAAGAAGCAATTCACTCTAGCCACAGGCCTCTGGAATCCTGAAAGGAGGAGACCCCTCAACCACTATGGCCACTCGAGTTGGCAGGGAAAGCTGCTTAGGGAAGTGGTAGGGGCAGAACTCCAGCTGGGTCAAAGCCCTGAGAATTTGGTGTAAGTGTGTCTGTGGTGGAGCACAGCCAGGGATACCCATTCTTCTAGGCTTGATTTGCTCCCTTAGGAGATTTTATCCCTAGGAAAACTCTCAGACCTGAACTCTTCAAGACAGTATTGCCCATCAGACAGGAACAATCTGACTTGAGCATGCTTAAGTCTGCTGTTCTCTCTTGGGACCTCAGCCTGGCCATCCTAGCTTGCTGTGAAGCTCCCAGATACATCCTAGGAGCCTGCATCATAGCTCCTATGCTGGCGGTCTGTGCTTGATGGGCAAAGCACATCATCAGAGCAGCCCCCGCATGCACCAGCCCTCCTAAGCCCTTTCCCCAATGCAGCCTGCCCCATATTGCCTTGCCTACAAGCACTCAGCTACCCTCAACATTGCTTTGCTGGTGTGTGTGCTCAGGAAGACCTAGCCTTCCTTTCTTGTGAATGTGCATGTGCATGTGCACCCTACCTTACCACTGCTGACTGTGTGAGTATACCACGACCTCTTGCTGCACTATTGTTGTTGGGGTATTGATGGTCATAGAGCCCACCAGCCCCACACCCGTCAGCACCCCACCTCTGCACTGGGGCTGCCTGCATACAACTAAGGCATGGAAAACAGTGGACTCACCCCTTAACCCAGTGCCCCAACCCTGAGTAGGCACTGCTGCCAGAATGAATATGCACAAAGGGTGAATAGAGTCCTCTGCTCCACCAGGTCCCACCCCTGTCACTGGTCCCGATACCCCAAGCTATACTGCCATCACCCCTGATGCTAACACCCACACAAAGGCCAGCACCCCAGCACTCTCTAGTACCCTGCATCCACAGTGGAGCATGCACTGTTCTATGCTGCCACTTCTGCTGTTGCTGTCACATAGAAATGAAGGCGATCCTGCTGCCACTGCCCTATGAAGTGGTTTGGCCGGCACCACACATCAGAGTGTTGTGACCAGCAGTCTGGGGCACTTTATAAACCCCCAGTGCAACAGGTTTCTAAGCTCAATAAGCCAGGGATCAAAGATGTGACTGGATATGAGTCCCCCAGAGTTACAGTGGGCACTACAGGAGTGCTGAGCTAAGACTTGGGCTCCCAAAATCTTCCAGAAATGGCACCAGTCGACGGAACTCACCTTATAGCATGATCAAAGCCCCAAGATTACCAATTGGATAAAAGAAGAAAAAATCCAAAGGGCAGCAACTTCAAAGATTGAAGGGACATCAGCTCACAAAGATGAGAAAGAGCCAGTGCGAGAACTCTGACAACACAAAAAGCCAAAGTGTCTCTTTCCTTCAAATGTCTGCATTAGTTCTCCAACAAGAGTTGGTAACCAGGTTAGAATTGCTGAAATGACAGAAATGTAATTCAGAATATGAATAGGAGCAAAAATCATTGAGGTTCAGAAATAAATTTAAATCTAATCTAAGGAAGCAAAAGTCACAAAAAAAAATACAGGAGCGGAGAGACAAAATAGCAAGTTGAGAAAAGAGCATAACCAACCTGATAGAGCTGAAAAACACTCTACAATAATTTCAAAATGCAATCACAAATACTAATGGCAGACTAGACCAAGCTGAGGAACAAATGTCAGAGCTTAAAGGTTGGCTTTTTAAAATAAGACAGAGAAAATTTTTTCTTTAAAGAATGAAAAGGAATGAACAAAACCTCTGAGAAATATGGGATGATGTAAAGAGACTGAATCTAAGATTCATTTGCATACCTGAAAGATACAGGGTGAATAGAAGCAACTTGGAAAACATATTTCAGGATGTTATCCATCAGAACTTCCCCAACCTAGCTACAGAGGTCAAATTCAAATTCGGGAAACTCAGAGAACCTCCCACAAAATACTCCACAAGAAAATCATGCCAAAGATATATAATAATCAGATCCTCCGAGGTCAAAATGAAAGAAAAATTGTAAAGAGCAGCTAAAGAGAAAGGACAAGTAACCTGCAAAAGGAAGACCATCAGACTAGCAGTGAACCTCTCAGCAGAAACCCTAAGCCTAAAGAGATTGGTGGTGTATATTCACCATTCTTTTTTTTTTTTTGAGACAGAGTGTCACTCTGTCACCAGGCACCAGGCTGGAGTGGAGTGGCGCGACCTCGGCTCACTGCAACCTCCACCTCCCAGTTCAAGCAATTCTCCTGCCTCAGCCTCCTGAGTAGCTGGGACTACAGGCATGCACTACCACGCCCAGCTAATTTTTTGTGTATTTTTAGTAGAGACAGGGTTTCACCACGTTTGCCAGGATGGTCTCGATCTCTTGACCTCATGATCCGCCCGCCTCAGCCTCCCAAAGTGCAGGGATTATAGGTGTGAGCCACCGTGCCCTGCTCAACATTCCTAAAGAAAATAAATTCCAACCAAGAATTTCATATCTATCCAAACTAAGCTTCATAAGTGAAGGAGATAAGATCCCTTTTAGACAAGCAAATGCTGAGGGATTTCATTACTAGCAGACCTGCCTTACAAGAGCTCCTAAAAGAAGCACTAAAAATGGAAGGAAAAGACTGTTATCACTCTCTACAAAAACACACTTAAATACACAGACCAATGACACTATAAAGCAGTCACACAAACATTTATTATGTTGACATAATAAATGGCTAACAACATAATGACAGGATTGAATCCACACATATCGATACTAACCTTGAATGTCAATGGGCTAAATGCCCCAATTAAAAGGCACAGAATGGCAAGCAGGATAAAGTACCGAGACCCAATGGTATGCTGTCTTCAAGAGATCCATCTCATGTTCAATGACATGAAGAGGCTTAAAATAAATGGATAGAGAAAAACCTATGAATCAAATGGAAAATAGAAAAAAGCAAGGGTTTTAATTCTAATTTCACACAAAACAGACAACAAAGATAAAAAAGACAAAGAAAGGCATTATATAATGATAAAGGGTTAAATTCAGCAAGATGGCCTAACTATTTAAACATATATGCACTCAACATAGTGGCATTAAGATTTTATAAAGCAATTTCTTAGAGACCTTAAAATAGACTTACCCTCCAACATAAAAATAGTGGGAGATTCCAACACCCCACTGACAGTATTAAACAATCATCAGGCAGAATATTAATAAAGATATTCAAGACCTAATCTCAACACTGGATCAAATGGATCTGATAGACATCACAGGAGCATCCTACCCAAAAATAACAGAATACACATTCTTCTCATCTGCACATGGCACATATTCTATAGTAAACGAATACAATTAGACATAAAACAATCATCAGGAACATTTACAAAATAAAATTATATCACCCACACCCTTGGACCACAGCACAATAAAAATAGAATTTAATATTAAGAAAATTGCTCAAAACCATACATTTACATGGAAATTAAATGACCTTCTCCTGAATGGCTTTTGGACAAATAATGGAATTAAGGTAGAAATCAAGAAGTTATTTGAAACATACCAAAACTCAGTGTTCTACAATTCAATTCCAACACTATTTACCTAGAAATAGAATCAGATCTCACAGATTGAGAGTTCAGTCCCCAAGTATGCCCACATGCCAGACATCTACCACAAGTCCTAGACTCCAGAACATCTGACCAACTGACTTCAAATTATGGTTTCCATGACCCCCTTCTTTGGCTTTTGTTAATTTGCAGAAGCTGTTCAAGGAACCCAGAAAACCCCTTACTTATATTTACCAGTTTATTTTAAAAGATATTACAAAAGATACAGGTGAAAATATGCATGGGACAAGGTAGGAGGGAAGATGCACCCTGGTTCCCCAACTGCCGGGGTCTGTCCCACAGACCCCAGCTGCACAATGGATGAGTAACGTACTCAGACACTGATATTCAGTGAAAGAATGGACCAGGGTGCCAGACTGCTGACCAAAGGAATTGTAGCAGCCACAGAGGCCCCAACTAGCTGGCCTCACCAGCATTTGTTCGGCATTAAATGACAAAGGCTTTGGGTCAACCCCACTAAAGGGTAATTAACTTGGTCACCCTTGCCCGAGTGAGCCATCCTAATCAAAGCTTAGTTTTAGGACTAATGAGTTAATAAGTTATTTAGATAAACTCTCCCACATTCCCTCGTTATTTGCTTTTCTGTGTCAACTCAAGGTAAAGAGAATTAGACTGCCTTCAATGAAACCTTTTCTGAGGCTATGGAAACCCTCAGCCTTCCAAAAATGTTTGTGACTATTTCCTTTAACTTTACAATTTTTCCCACCATCCTGACTGAAAACCCACATCTAACCCTCCCTTGGTGAGTCATACTTTAGGAACCTCCACTTGTTCAGATCTCCAGAAGCTCTCCAAGCCTGGTCCTTTGGGGTTTTTATGGAGGCTTCATTACATAGGAATGATTGACAGCCATGTAGCCTTTCTGCCCAATCACATATAGGGAAGTCCACATGCAGATGTGTGATTGCATAAAAAGGGCACATGGTTACTCATATGATTTTGTATTATATGTATGAGGCAAGACTGTTCTGGAATGAGTATCTTTTAACCCACAAAATGATTAGAGTCCTGTCTTGGCCAAATAAAAGAACAGGAGAATTTCAGAAACAGAAATTCTGTTTCCTGAGGTATAACAAAAGACTCTAACAAGGGTTCTGGAAGTTCTAGGAACAATGGACAGAAACAAATGTATCTATATTATCATATTACATTGACACATTTCAAGCCTACCACAGTTCACACTCTTTCAACTTGCCATCTACTTTTAAAAACATGCTTAACTTCTTAATAACGTGTCACAAATAATTTGTTCCATAACCAAAAATGACGTAACTCTCTTCCCAAAAGAATATTCATAAGTCCTTTATATATCTTTCGTGATGTTTATTAACCAAGCCTCTCAAGAAAACTGAGCTTTTAAAACTAGCTAACAGTCTGGATCCACAAAAATGAAAGATCAGCTCAGAGAATCTGTGTTACAAGAAAGAAAGGAAGTCCTAAAAATTCAAAGGGACTATGGCATGTTAATGGGACCCGGAAGCCACCAGGAAAGAGCTGTCAATGGCCGGAAATGTAACATTTGAACAACCAAAGCATGGTATTATTACCCAAAGTATAAAAATAAATATGTATGTTTTCATACTGTTATAAATAATTGAATGCATAAAGAAAGAAATTAGAAAGAGAAAATTACACTTTTTTAAAAAAGAATTCCTAATAGAAGTAGATAATGTTTCCTCTAGAAAGTGAACTTTAAACTCTCTCACATTTTTTTTTAACGGTGGGCTAGACATAAAGTGCAACACGGAAAGGGTAAAATAGTAACTTTACAGTGAGAAAAATCTGGCAAATGCCACCTTAAACAAATGATTACAGTTAGCATCACCAGTGATGTTATACTAATATAATATATCCTCTGATAGGATGTAATGACAAGGGCATATCATTTCTGCATCATTCTTTATAAAAACCAATAACCCCAGTATAATCATGACAAAAACAGCAGAGAAACCCAAATTGAGGGAAATTCTGAAAAACCACTGACAGTACTTCCCTGAGTGTCAAAGTCATAAAACTGAAGAAAAACTGAGAAATTGTCATAGGCCAAAAGAGGTAAGGAGACATAACAACTAATTGCATTATGGTATCATGTATTCGATACTGGAAGAGAAAGGGCATTAGGAGAATAACTGATAATATCTCAATAAAGTCTGGAGTTATTTAATGCTAATACTAATATTTGTTTCTGAGTTTGGCAAATGTACCATGGTAACATGACAATATCACCTAAATGCTATGTAAATTGAATCTGAAACTTAGTTAGAGATATATGGGTGTTCTCTGTACTATCTTTGAAACCTTTAAATCTAACATGTTCCCAATAAACAGCTTGCTTTTAAAAAAAAATAGACACTTTGCTGCTCTATTAGGCCAGATACTTTACAGTGACAGTGAATATGAGAAGATCAGTGAAACCAATAAGTAGGAGCCCATTGCCACGGTTTGTTTGCTATAAAACATGTTCAGAAGTAATAGTGTGTAAAGCATCATGATTGTAAGAAAGACATTTTAGTGGTTTACAGGTGGTACTTTGGAAAGAAGCCTTGTGTGTAAGAAAGGCAAATCTATGTTATACAAAGATCAATTCCATTACCATCCAAACGTTGCTGTGTAATTAATTTGCCACTAGGTCGGTTGCACCAGGAATGTGCCATATGATAGGTCACTGTTGGTCTTTTGTACTAACAGGTTTGACAATCAGCAGTGGTTCTAACCACATAGGCCTTAGTGATTGCAGGTTCATGCTGTTGAACCCACTGTGTACTATATTCCTGTTGAGTTTGCAACTTTATTTCTAAACTTATTGAGCATAAACATGGTTGTTTGGGGAGAGAACTCTTCCAATATCTGCAGAACAGATTGTCCTATATCCTTGATTATTAAGATTGTCATTGTTAAGATTTTTATTTAATGAATACAAACATAAGAGTATCTGTATGCTTTGTGCTCATTACAAGAGTTTTATCCATATATCCCTTTTCTCAATTTTCTAATTATATTCCTTCCACATACCTGATCATTCAACCAAACTCAAAATCACTATATATGAGTCAATGTAAATCTGTAACTCCGTAGGTGTCATTCAGATGCCTGACCAGAGTCATCAAGCACTTGCCTTCTTCAAAAAGAAGGACCAAAACAGCAAGTAAATAACTACATATTTAATAGAGTATCTAAGAGGGAACACTGGAATTCAGAAAAGAAGTGACGAAAGCCCTTTGAAACATAGAAACTCCAGATGATAACATAAAAAGGGAAGCCAGGATTGATTTGGAGCCAGGAAAAACACTGCAGTGTAAACATAATAACAAGCAAGCAAAAAGCCCCAGTAGTCCACATTTCCACCACAGATGCCTGCAATCTACATTATAACAGAATTTATCATTCTTCACAGGCCCTGAGCCCAGTATAAGGAATTGCCTAGATTTCATGAGACTGCAATTTTCTAAAAATTTAGTCACACCAGACCTCCCCAGACACACTCTAGTCCCTCCACTGCTGCAGTACAGTGTCATATTGAGAGTGAAGCTATCATCGTACTACATTCTGCCCTGACTTGGGGGCCAAGAGCCCTTGCATCTCTGCATCCCTGAGGCTCCACCCATATCCCCCTATGACCATTCAGAGGGCTGCAGCATCATGATGTCAGTTGGAACCAGGAGCTTAACCATGTCCATGGCACTGAGGCCGCTACAATGGCCTAGATGTCAAGGAACAGGTGGCCCAGAACATCAAGCAGCCTGCCCTTAGGACATAGAAAGTCAAAGCATGTACTCTCTACAGTCTGAGAGCCAAGTGGGCCTGATACTCTTTATGGCCATGTCACTTCCCTAGTGATGGACTCAACATGCATCCCCAGATGCTACCCACAGGTCAGCAAACTGCCCATGCAGGTCCATGTGCACTGCCTGAGGACCTAAGGACTGGTTGCATGGGTGTTCAAGAACCAGTTGGCCCAATAACAAAAAACTTACTAAGACTGAGATAAGAAGAAATAGAAAACACAAACATACCAACAACAAATTACAATATTGAATCCGTAATAAAAATCTCCCAACAAAACAAGGCCGGGACCAGGTAGCTTTCATACTCTATTCTACCAAACATTTAAAGAAGATCTAATAGAAATGTCTGAAATTTTTCAAAAAAAAAAAAAAATGAAGAGGAGGAAGTACTTCCTAACTCATTCTGTGAGGTCAGTTTTACTCGGATATCAAAGTCAGACAGTAACAAGAAAAAAAGAAGGCCACAGGCTAATATCCCTGATGGATATAAATTCAAAAATTCTCAACAAAATAGTAACAAACTAAATTGAACAGTACAACAAAATGATAATATACTGTAATCAAGTGAAATTAATCCAAGGGATGCAAGGATGGGATGACTCAATATATGCAAATCAATAAACATGATACATTGCATCAGCAGAATAAAGAAAAAAATCCCACATGTTCATCTCAATAAACACAGAAAAAGCATTTGTTAAAATTTAACATTGCTTTATGACAGGAAGTCCCAGTAAATTATGTACAGAGGAACACACCTCCACACAATAAAGATCATATATTGCAAACCCACAGTTAACATCATATTGAATCAGGAAAAACTGAAAACATTTCCTTCATGAACAGGAAGAAGACACCGATGCCCACTTTCACCACTCTTATTTAACATAATACTGGAAGTCTAAGCAAAAATAATTCTACAAGAGAAAGAAATAAATGGTAGCCAAACTGGAAAGGAAGAATTAAAATTGTACTCTTAACATCTGATATGATCGTATATAAACAAATTTTTAGAGGCTCCACCAAAAAATAATGAGGACTGATAAATGAATTTAGTATGGCTGCAGGATACAAAGTCATTAGACAAAAATCAATAGCATTTCTTCACAAAAATAACAGACTAGCTAAAAAACATTAGGAAAGCATCTCCTTACAATAGATACCAAAAATGAAATAACTAGACATAAATTTAACCAAGAGGTTAAAGTCTTAAATTTATGTCTAGTTATTTTATTTTTTGATATCTATTGTAAAGGACGTTATTTGCTCTACAATGAAAATTATAAATTTTGATGAAAAAATAAAGAGAACACAAAAAATGCAAAGACATTTCATGTTTTTGTGTTGAAAGAGTTAATATATTTAAGATGTCATATTACCCAAAACATTGTACAGATAAAAACAATCCCTATCTAAATATGAATGATATTTTTCACAGAAAAAGAAAAAACAAAGTCCTGAAATCTGTATGGAAACTCTAAAGATCTCAAATAGCCAAATCAATCCTGAGCAAAAGTATCAAAGCTGATGGTGTCATACACCCTGACTTTTATAATATACTAAAAAGTGACAGTAATCTAAACAACATTGTATTGGCATATGAACAAATACATATACCAATAGAACAGAATAGAGATCCATGTATTTGCAGCCAACTGATTTTCAACAAAGATACCAAGAATATACATTGCAGAAAGGACACCCTCTTCAGTAATTGGTGCTTGGAAACTGAATACCTGCATACAGAAGAATAAAACTAATCACTTTGCTCTCATAAAAATCAACCCGAAATGGGCTATCATCTTAAATGCATGACTAAAACTATAACACTACTTGAGGAAACATAAGATATATGCTTCAGGACATTAGTAGGCAAATATTTTATGGATAAAACTACAGAAGAATAAGCAACAACAAAAAATAGACAAATAGGAATATAGCAAACTAAAATGCTTCTGCGCAGTAAAGAATCAACGGAGTGAATAGGAAACCTGTAGAACAGAAGAAAATGTTTGAAACTTCACCTGACAAGTGACTAAAATCCAGAATATTCAAGGATCTCAAACAAATAAACAACAAAAACAAATACCTTCAAAGAATCTGATTTTAAAATGGGCAAATAATCTGAATACACATTTCTTAAAACAAAAGATGTACAAATAGCCAGTAAGGTAGGAATAATAAAAAATGCCCACAATCACTAATCATGAGAGAAATACAAATCAAAACCACAGTGAAATCTCATCTCAGTCCAGTTAAAATGACTGTTATAAAAAGAAAAATATAAATACTATTAAAACATTCAAGGAGAACTACAAACCACTGCTTAAGGAAATGAGAGAGGACACAAACAAATGGAAAAATATTCCATGCTCATGGTTGTGAAGAAGCAATATTGTAAAAATGGCCATGCTGCCCAAAGTAATTTATAAATTCAATGCTATCCCCATCAAGCTACCATTGACTTTCTTCAAAGAATTGAAAACAAAACAAAACAAAAAAACTTAAACTTCACAAAGGGGCCCACATGGTCAAGACAATTCTAAGNAAAAAAAAGCAACACACTACCTGACTTCAAACTATACTACAAGCTTACAGTAACCAAAACAGCATGGTACTGGTACCAAAACAGAGATATAGACCAGTGGAACAGAACAGAGGCCTCAGAAGTAACTCCACAAATCTACAACCATCTGATATTTGACAAGCCTGACAAAAACAAGCAATGAGAAAAGGATTCCCTATTTAATCAATGGTATTGAAAAAACTGGCTAGCCATATCCAGAAAGCTGAAACTAGATTCCTTCCTTACACCTTATACAAAAATTAACTTCAGATGATTAAAGATTTAAATCTAAGACCTAACACTGTAAAAACCCCATAAGTAAACCTAGGCAATACTATTCAGGACATAGGCATAGGCAAGGACTTCACGACTAAAGCACCAAAAGCAAAGACAACAAAAGCCAAAGTAAACGAATGAGATCTCATTAAACTTAAGAGCTTCCACACAGCAAAAGAAACTATCATCAGAGTGAAGAGGCACTCTACAGAATGGGAGAAAATCTTTGTAATCTGTCCATGTGACAAAGGGCTAATATCCAGAATCTACAAAGAACTTAAACAAATTTACAAGAAAAAAAGCAACAGCCCCATCAAAAAGTGGGCAAAGTATATGAACAGACACTTTTCAAAAAAAGACATTTATGCAGCCAAAAAACATAGGAAAAATAGCTCATCATCACTGCTCATTAGAGAAATGCAAATCAAAACCATATTGAGATACCATCTCACGTCAGGTAGAATGGCGATCAATACAATGTCAGGAGACAACAGATGCTGGAGAAGATGTGGAAAATGGGAATGCTTTTACACTGTTTGTGGGAGCGTAAATTAGTTCAACCTTTGTGGTAGACAGTGTGACCTTTCCTCAAGGACCTAAAATAGAAATACCATTTCACCCAGCAATCCCAGTACTGGGTGTATACCCAAAGGATTATAAATAATTCCACTGCAAAAAAGCATGCTCACATATATGTTTATTGTGGCACCATTCAAAATAACAAAGACTTGGAACCAACGCGATGCCCCTCAATGATAGAATGGATAAAAAAATGTGACACATATACACCATGGAATACTATGCAGCCATTAAAAAGGATCAGTTTATGTCCTTAGCAGGGACATGGATGAAGCTGGAAACCATCATCCTCAGCATACTGACACAAGAACAGAAAACCAATCACTGCATGCTCTCACTCATAAGTAGGCGTTGAACAATGAGAACACATGGACAAATGGAGGGGAACATCACACACTGGAGCCTGTTGGGGTGTGGGGGGCTATGGAGGGACAGCAGTAGGGGGGATTAGGGTGGGAAAGCATTAGGAGAATTACCTAATGTAGATGATGGGGGGATGAATGCAGCAAACCACCCTGGCAAGTGTATACCTATGTAACAAACCTGCACATTCTGCACATGCATTCCAGAACTTAAATATAATTTTTAAAAATGCAAAGAAGAAAGTAGCACCTCACAAATATGCATGTTATGTAAAGATCTCACAAATGGAACAGTAACATTTACTCTAACTTCTTTAACTGCAAACTCTGATTTACCATCTGAAAGACTGTACAGTTAGAACATTTCTGGAAACAGGCTAGACATTTATATTTGTAGTTCCTTCTTGGAATGGAGAAAAACTTTTCATCGCCCTTTAAACTATTTGAATGTTTTTCTCTGACCAATGTACTGCATTTCAATAGTAATGATATAAACAAATTAGACAATCAATTGATGAATTGTTAAAAATTGTTCCTATTAATAAGGCATCAAAATGAAATTCCTCAAATTAAAAAAAAAAGAATTAACAGAAAGGGAAACTCTTATACACACTATTGGTGGTGATATAAATTAGTACAGCCATTACAGAAGGCAGTATGTAGTTTTCTCATAAAATTAATAAAAACAAAACTACTCTATGATCCAGAAATTCCATTTCTGGGTATTTTTATACAATGGAAAGGAAATCAGCATATTGAAGAGATATCCACACTCCCATGTTCATTGCAGTACTATACAGAATAGCCAAGATATGAAATCAATCTAAATTTCTAACAACAGATGAATGGATAAAGAAAATTTAATATATATTCTAATATGGTCTTCAACCATAAAAATGAAATCCTGTTAATTGTGGTAATAAGGGCAATGCAAATAAACCTGGAAGGCAATATTTTAAATTAAACAAGTCAGACACGGAAAGATAATCACCACATGTCCTCCCTCATATGTTAGAGCTAAAGAAAAATGTTTAGTTCATAGAAGTAAAGAGTAGACTCATGGTTATTAGAATGAAGGGCAGAGTGGGAAGAAAGGGAGAGGTTGATTAATGAAAACAAAATTATAGCTAAATGGAATAAATTATGTTTTAGTGTTTTATAGCACTGTAGGGGAAATATAGTTAACAATAATTTATTGTATATGTTTAAAATATAGAAGAGTAGATTTTGAATGTTCCCAAAACAAAGGTATGATGAACGCTTGAAGTGATGCATATTCTAGGTATTCTGATTGGGTCATTGCCCAGTGTATACATATATCTAAATATCATGCTGTATTCCATAAATATTTACAATTAATACATGTCAACTGAAAATAGAAGAAAAGCAATCACAGGCACAACATCATCCTTAGTAATTTTTCAGGCTCTCTCCCAGCAGAAAAGTGGTGCTATTTAATCTCCTATTCAACCATTACTCACAATTTTTCCAAGATATTAGTGCCATTCAAGAGGCCTAGGCCACCGAGGTCTCTTCTGAAATATGCTCTTGAGGCATTTCCTCTGTTCCAGAACTTCTCATCCTTCCTTAAGCATTCTGCTACTTTCAAGTTTTCTCTTGTAGGAACCTAACTGGAAAAGGCATCTGATAAACTTCCTGCAAAGTGAAAATCTTTATCTCTATCTCATCATATTTCATGGAAGTTGAACAACAAAATCTTCTACTGGATGTTCTACTCTCTGAGAGGATTTTGCTTCACAGCTGTTCTTCATGGCCATCTCAGTGTGGATCAGTAACGCTTTAGCTGTGCACTTTCATCTATTACCAGCAAAGTGTGCAGAACCACTACCCTTAGTGAGTATGTAGAGATAGTTGAGAAGGAGTAGGCAATGTAGTGGGCATATGAGCCACGGACTCTGGGCCACATGTTCAAATATCTTACTAGCATTTTCAACTCTTGCTTGTACTCAAACTCATACATACAATATCTGTCTGAAAATGCCATGCAGTGTCATTTTTGACCAGTAATTTCTTTAATTTTTCTTGAGAATTTTTATATTTTGATTCACTTGGAAAATATCATTCAGTGCTATTGGCATACTTAACATTATGATTTAATGTGTTAGACAAAATATTTATGGTAGACATCTCAGATTGCATACTAATGTGTAAGTCTATAATGAAACATTCATTCTTTGCTAAGCCCAGGGAAAGCCACAAATTCTGCTCCAGGAAAGTATTTACAAGCAAAGGTTGACAAAGTTTCCTTCTAAATTCCTACGATATTTAAAGAAAAACTGAGTTTTTCATAAGGCTAGCCAGCATCATTTATTGCATAGTGACTCCTTTATCCCATATCTGAAATAAAAGAGGAATTTAAAACAAATACTAGATATGGGGGAGCTAGTGTCATTATAAACATGTTTGGTCACAAATTGATAAATATTAAAACTGGGTAATGAGTACATTGGGGGTTCATTACAAAATTCTACTTATTTTTGCATATGTTTAAAATTTTCAGTAATAAAAAGGTTTAAAAACCTATGTTGACTTAATGAATAAAAAGATATAAAAATGAAAACATTCAAGGAAAAGATTAATAGATACAATTTTATAAATTTAAAATACAGGTTCTTCATGACTATACTGAAGTGAAACAAATGATGCTGACCGTCAAGATATACTTACCATGCATAAATATGTATGAGATATATTATTTAAATTTGTAATATTAATATATTAAACTGAGTTTTGATTACACAGATGTTTACTATGTGTTTTTATCTACATATCTAATGTAGATAAATATCAAAAATATTTTATGAGTTCATTTAAGTAGTAGAAAATATTATGTTGGTTGTTCTTAGTGTTTTCATTCTAATTTTTCTTGAAGTTTTATTATAAATAGCCATAGATTAAATCAAGTTCAGTTTTGACATCTATTAAAAAGGTCATCAGATATTCTAATTATATTTTAAAATGTAGAATTTGAGGGGAGGGTTTAATACTTTAATTTCTGGGGTACATTGCAGAACATACAGGTTTGTTACATAGGTATACACATGATATGCTGTACCCATCAACACATCATCTACATTAGGTATTTCACCAAATTTTATCCATCCTCAATCCCACCACTCCCTGACAGGCACCAGTGTGTGATGTCTCCATCCATGTGTTGATGCATTCTCATTGTTCCACTCCCATTATGAATGAGAACATTCAGTGTTCAGCTTTCTGTTCTTGTGTTAGTTGGCTGTGAATGATGGATTCCAGCTGCATCTATGTCCCTGCTAAGGACATAAACTGATCCTTTTTAATGGTTGCATAGTATTCCATGGTGTATATTTGCCACATTTTCTTTATCCAGTCTATCATTGCTGGGCATTTGAGTTGGTTCTAAGTCTTTGTTATTGTGAACAGTGCCATAATAAACATACTTGTGCATGTTATTTTGTAGTAGAATTATTTATAATCCTTTGGGTATATACCCAGTACTGGGATTGCTGGGTGAAATGATATTTCTATTTCTAGGTCCTTGAGGAAAGGCCACACTGTCTACCACAAAGGTTGAGCTAATTTACACTCCCACAAACAGTGTAAAACTGTTCCCATTTTCCACATCTTCTCCAGCATCTGTTGTCTCCTGACATTGTATTGATCGCCATTCTACCTGACGTGAGATGGTATCTCAATATGGTTTTGATTTGCATTTCTCTAATGAGCAGTGATGATGAGCTATTTTTCCTATGTTTTTTGGCTGCATAAATGTCTTTTTTTTTTGAGAAGTGTCTGTTCATATCCTTTGCCCACTTTTTGATGGGGTTGTTGCTTTTTTTTTCTTGTAAATTTGTTTAAGTTCTTTGTAGATTCTGGATATTAGCCCTTTGTCATATGGACAGATCACAAAGATTTTCTCACATTGTTTAGAGTGCCTGTTTACTCTGATGATAGTTTCTTTTGCTGTGCGGAAGCTCTTAAGTTTAATGAGATCAAATTTGTCAATTTTGGCTCTTACTGCCATTGCTTTTAGTGTTTTCGACATGAAGTCTTTGTCTATTTCTATGGCCTGAGTAGTACTGCCTAGGCTTTCTTCTAGAGATTTTATGGTTTTAGGTCTTACATTTAAGTCTTTAGTTTAGTTTGAGTTAATTTTTGTATAGGTGTAAGGTGGAATCCAGTTTCAGCTTTCTGGATATGGCTAGCCAGTTTTTTCAATGCCATTTATTAAATAGGGTATCCTTTTCTCATTTCTTGTTTTCGTCAGGTTTGTCAAAGATCAGATGGTTGTAGATGTGTGGTGTAATTTCTGAGGCTTCTGTTCTGTTAATGGAACAGAAGTCTATATCTCTGTTTTGGTACCAGTACCATGCTGTTTGGGTTACTGTAACCTTGTAGTATCGTTTGAATTCAGGTGGTATGATGCCTCCAGCTTTATTCTTTTTGCCTAGAATTGTCTTTGCTATGTGGTCTCTTTTTTGGCTCCCTATGAAATTTAAAGTGTTTTTTTTTTTCAAGTTCTGTAAAGAAAGTCCATGGTAGCTTAATGGGGTTAGCATTGAATCTATGAATTACTTTGGTCAATATGGCCATTTTCATGATATTGATTCTTTCAAACCATGAGCACGAATGTTTTTCCATTTGTTTGTGTCCCCTCTTATTTTCTTGAGCAGTGCTTTGTAGTTCTTGAAGAGGTCCTTCATATCCCTTGGAAGTTGTATTCCTAGGTATTTTATTCTTTTTGTCGTGATTGTGAATGGGAGTTCACTCATGATTGGCTCTCTGTCTGTTATTGGTGTATAGGAATGTTTGTGATTTTTGCACATTGATTTTGTATCCTGGGACTTTGCTGAAGTTGCCTAACAGCTTAAGGAGATTTGGGGCTAAGATGTTGGAGTTTTCTAAATATACAATCATGTAATCTACAAACACAGACAATTTGACTTCCTCTTTTCCTAATTGGATACCCTTTATTTCCTTCTCTTGCCTGATTGCCCTGGCTAGAACTTCTGATACTATGTTGGATAGGAGTGGTGAGAGAGGGTATTCTTGTCTTGTGCCAGTTTTCAAAGGGAATGAGTCCAGTATTTTTTTTTCATTGACTACAATATTGGCTGTGGGTTTGTCATAAATAGCTCTCATAGTTTTTGGATACATTCCATCAATGTCTAGTTTATTGAGAGCTTTTATCATCAAGGGCTGTTGAATCTTGTCGAAGGCCTTTTCTGCAACTATTGAAATAATCGTGGTTTTTGTCATTGGTTCTGTTTATGTGATGGATTACATTTATTGATTTGCATATGTTGAACCAACTCTACATTCCAGAGATAAAACAAACTTGATTGTGGTGGATAAGCTTTTTGATATGCTACTGGATTCAGTTTGCCAATATTTTACTGAGGAATTTTGCATTGATGTTCATCAGGGATATTGGCCTGAAATTTTCTTTTATTGTTGTGTCTCTGCCAGGTTTTGGTATCAAGAGGATGCTGTCCTCATAAAATGAGTTAGGGAGGATTCCCTTTTTTTCTCTTGTTTGGAATATTTTCAGAAGGAATGGTATCTGCCCCTCTTTGTACCTCTGGTAGAATTCGGCTGTGAATCTGTCTGCCTCTGGCCTTTTTTGGATGGCAGGCTATTAATTGCTGCCTCAATTTCTGAACTTGTTATTGGCCTATTCAGGGATGTGACTTCTTCCTGTTCAGTCTTGGAAGGGTATGATGTGTTCAGGAGTTTATCCATTTCTTCTTGTGTAGAGGTGTTTATAGTATTCTCTGATTGTAGTTTGTATTTCTGTGGGATAGATGGTAATATCCTCTTTATCATTTTTTATTGTATCTATTTGTTTCTTCTCTCTTTTCTTGTTTATTAGTCTGACTAGCAGTCTATCTGTTTTGTTGATCTTTAAAAAAAAAAAAACAGCTTTTTGATACATTGATTTTTTGAAGGGGTTTTCATGTCTCTATCTCCTTCAGTTCTGCTCTAACCCTAGTTATTTCTTGTCTCCTGCAAGCTCTTGAATTGTTTTGCTCTTGCTTCTGTAGTTTTTCTAACTGTAATGTTAGGGTGTTGATTTTAGATCTTTCCTGCTTTCTCTATGGATATTTAGTGCTATAAATTTTCCTCTACATTTGCTTTAAATGTGTCCCAGAGATTCTGGTATGTTGTGTCTTTGTTCTCATTGGTTTTGAAGAACATCTTTATTTCTGCCATAATTTCATTATTAACCAAGCAGTCATTCAGGAGCAAGTTGTTCAGTTTCCATGTAGTTGTGCAGTTTTGAGTGAGTTTCTTAATTCTGAGTTCTACCTTGATTGCACTGTGGTCTGAAAGACGGCTTGTTATGATTTTTGTTCTTTTCCATTCGCTGAGGAGTGTTTTACTTCAAGTTATGTGGTCAATTTTAGAATAAGTACAGTATGGTGCTGAGAAGAATGTATATTCTGTTGATTTGGGGTGGAGAGTTCTGTAGAAGTCTGTTAGGTCTATTTGGTCCAGAGCTGGGTTCAAGTCCTGAATATCTTTGTTAATTTTCTGTCTCATTGATCTGTCTAATGTTGACAGTGGGGTGTTAAAGTCCCCCACTATTATTGTTTGGGAGTCTATTTCTCTATGTAGGTCTCTAAGAACTTGTTTATGAATCTGGATATTCCTGTATTGGGTACATCTATATTTAGGATGGTTACCTCTTGTTTTTGCATGGATCCATTTACCATTACGTAATGACCTTATTTGTCTCTTTTGATCTTTGTTGGTTTAAAGTCTGTTTTATCAGAGACTAAGATTGTGACCCCTGCTTTTTTTTCTTTCTATTTGCTAGGTAAATATCCCTCCATCCCTTTATTTTGAGCCTACGTGTGTCTTTGCACATGAGATGGGTCTTCCAAATACAGCACATGAATGGGTCTTGACTCTATCCAATTTGACAGTCTAAGTCTTTTAATTGGAGCATTTAGCCCATTTACATTTAAGGTTAATATTGTTGTGTGTGAATTTCATCCTGTCATTACGATGCTAGCCGGTTATTTTGCCTGTTAGTTGATGCAGTTTCTTCATAGTGTCGATGTTCTTTACACTTTGTTATGTTTTTGCAGTGACTGGTACCAGTTCTTTTTTTTTTTTCATGTTTGGTGCTTCCTTCAGGAGATCTTGTAAGGCAGGCCGGCTGGTGACAAAATCTCTCAGCATTTGCTTGTCTGTAAAGGATTTTATTTCTCCTTCACTTATGAAGCTTAGTTTGGCTGGGTATGAAATTCCCCAACTCTCTTCTGGCTTGTAGTGTTTCTGTAGAGAGAGCTGCTGCTAGTCTGCTGGGCTTCCCTTTGTGGGTAACCAAATCTTTCTCTCTGGCTCCTTTAATATTTTTTTCTTCATTTCAACCTTAGTGAATCTGCTGATTATGTTTCTTGGGGTTGCTGCTCGTCTTGAGTAGTATATTTGTGGTGTTCTTGGAATTTCCTGAATTTGAATGTTGGCCTGCCTTGCTAGGTTGAGAAAGTTCTCCTGGATAATACCCTAAAGAGTGTTTTCTTACTTAGTTCCATTCTTCCTGACACTTTCATGTTCACCAATCAAATATAGATTTGGTCTTTTCACATAGTGCCATATTTCTTGGTGGCTCTGTTTGTTTCGTTTCACTCTTTTTTCTTTAATCTTGTCTTCCTGCTTTATTTCATTGAGTTGATCTTCAATCTCTGATATCCTTTCTTCTGCTTGATTTGTTTGGCTATCAATACTTGTGTATGCTTCACAAAGTTCTCATGCTGTTTTTCAGCTTCATCAGGCCACTTATATTCTTCTCTAAACTGGTTAATCTAGTTAACAATTCATCTAACCTTTTTTCAAGGTTCTTAGCTTCCTTTCATTGGGTAAGTACATGCTCTTTTAGCTCATAGGAGTTTGTTATTAACCATTTTCTAAAGCCTACTTCTGTTGATTTGTCAAACTCATTCTTTGTCCAGTTTTGCTCCCTTGCTGGTGAGGAGTTGTGAGCCTTTGGAGGTGAAGAGGTGTTCTGGTTTTGGAATTTTCAGCCTTTCTGCACTGGTTTATCCTCATCTTTGTGGATTTATCTACATTTGGTCTTTGATTTGGTCTTCAGATGGATAGGGTCTCTGAGTGGACCTCCTTTGTGTTGATGTTGGTGTTATTCCTTTCTGCTTGTTTTCCTTCTAACAGTCTGGCCCCTCTGCTGCAGGTCTGCTGGAGTTTTCTAGAGGTCCACTCCAGACATGGTTTGCCTGGGTATCACCAGCAGAGGCTACAGAACAGCAACAATTGCTGCCTGTCTCTTCCTCTGGATACTGTGTTCCAGAGGTGCACCCTCCAGATGCCAGCCAGAGCTCTCCTGTTTGGGTTATCTATCAGCCCCTTCTAGGAGGTGTCTCCCAGTCAGGATACATGAGGGTCAGGAAACCACTTGAGGAGGCAGTCTGTCCCTTATCAGAACTGGAACGCTATTCTGGGAGATCCACTGTTCTCTTCAGAGCTGTCAGGCAGGGATGTTTAAATCTGCTGAAGTTGTACCCACATTCACCCCTTCCCCCCAGGTGCTCTGTCTCAGGGAAATGGTGGTTTTATCTATAAGTCCCTGACTGGTGCTGCTGCCTTTTGCTCAGAGATCTCCTGCTCAGGTAGAAAGAATCTTGATATGCATCTTGGCTGCAGAGGCCTTGCTGAGCTGTGGTGGGCTCTGCCCAGATCTACCTTCCGAAAGGCTTTGTTTGCACTGTGAAGAGAATACCACCTACTCAAGCCTCAGCAATGTTGAATGTCCCAACTCCCAACAAGCTCAATCATCCCAGATTGACCTCAGACTGCTGTCATAGCCGCAAGAATTTCAAGCTAGTGGATCTTAGCTTGCTGGATCTTAGCTTGCTGGGAACTGTGTGGATGGGACCAACTGAGCAAGACAATTTGGCTCCCTGGCTTCAGCCATCCTTCCAGTTGGGTGAAGGCTTCTGTCTTGCTGGGCTTCCAGGTGTCACTAGCATATAGAAAAAAAAAAAAGTCTTAGTCCTTTGGGAGGCTGAGGCAGGTGGATCACGAGATCAGGAGATTGAGAACATCCTGGCTAACATGGTAAAACCCTTTGTCTACTAAAAATTTTAAAAAATTAGCTGGCATGGTGACATGTGCCTGTAGTCCCAGCTACTCTGGAGGCTGAGGCAGAGAATCACTTGAATCCAGGAGGAGGAGTTTGCAGTGAGCCGAAATGGCACCACTGCACTCCAGCCTGGGCAACAGAGCAAGACTCAGTTTCAAAAATAAATAAATAAATAAACTCCTGCTGCTAGCTCAGTGTCTGCCTAAATGGCTACCAAGTTTTGTGCTTAAAACCCAGGGTCCTGGTGGCATGGGCCCCAGAGGAAATCTCCAGGTATGCCAGTGGCAAAGACTGTGGGAAAAGTGCAGTCCCTGTGCTGGAATGTGCCATTCTTCCTGGTACAGTCTCTCAAGGCTTCCCTTGGCTAGGGGAGAGAAATCCCCCAACCTCTTGAGCTTCCTGGGTGAGGCAATGCCCCACCCTGTTTCTGTTCACCCTCTGTGGGCTGCACCAACTGTCAAACCAGTCCCAATGAGATAAACCAGCTACCTTAGTTGGAAATGCAGAAAGCACCTGTCTTCTGCATCAATCTTGCTGGGAGCTGCAGAGTGGAGCTGTTCCTATTCAGCCATCTTGCCAGTGCCTTAAAATATAGACTATAATACTACTATGTTTTATGTTATATAATCTTATGCTTGCTATGAATTTCTAAAACAAGTTTTATTTAATTATAGTGGGAAATTATTTTTAATATGTCCCAACTACAGCTTGTTATTTTTGTTAGGGTCTTTCTATAATAAGCAATATTGAAGTAACTTTTTTTTTTTTTTTGGGATGGAGTTTCACTCTTGTTACCCAGGCTGGAGTGCAATGGCGCGATCTCAGGTCACCGCAACCTCCGCCTCCTGGGTTCAGGCAATTCTCCTGCCTCAGCCTCCTGAGTAGCTGGGATTACAGGCACACGCCACCACGCCCAGCTAATGTTTTGTATTTTTAGTAGAGACGGGGTTTCACCATGTTGACCAGGATGGTCTCGATCTCTTGACCTCGTGATCCACCCGCCTCGGCCTCCCAAAGTGCTGGGATTACATGAAGTAACTTTTTATACATCTGATGTTTTCTAACATCAGAAAAATTCTATATTCATAAACTTTATTCAGGAGATTATTTTAAGTAATTTAAAAATAATACAATAGGAAATATCATAATGCATTATTATTTTTTCATTATTCTTTTCTTTCTAAATTAAATTTTAGACATTAATCTTTTTTCACGGGTATTCGTTTCATCCTACACAATTTTTTAGTGCTATGTATAATCAAGTCTATAAACTTTATTGCTTGACAGAGTATTTTTTGACATTAATAAGTTTAATAAGTATTTATAAATTTAATTATATAACACTCAACATTTCTGTATATTAAGGTATTTGCTCTCTTTAATTTGTCAAGCTGATTTCATGTAACGTTAAAATTTCCAGCATTGTCCGTTTAGCTATTAATTTGTCTAGATTTCTCTATTTTACTTTGTTAGAGAGTGCTTAAGGAAAAAAAATAACAGTAACATAATTGACCTTTGTCTCAAATAAATTGATCACATATTTGTGTTTAATAATTGCCCCGTATTCTGACCTTATCATAACATTATTTATTAATGTTGGTGCATTTTCCTGATAAATCTTTGTCCATGTTATTCTATTTGACCTTTCCTTTTATGATGTATTCTCTTGTAAAGTGCATATAGATAAATTTTTTTAACTCAAGCTGTCAGTCATTGATTTTGAAAGGGTATTAATTACATTAATTCCAGATATGGTCTTGGCTTATATGTTCAAAAGTCTTCCATATTGTTTCATACTCTCAGATTTTTGGTCATCTTTCTTATGTTCTTAATAATAGAAGAAATTATTTCTTTTCATGTGCTGACTGTAATCGTTTGCTTGTGGTTCCATGAAACGTTATGTTGAGAAGGTTTCTGAAGCAATTAATGAATGAATATCCTGAGATACTACATCAAGCAAATAAAACAAACTACTTGACACCCTGGTTGAAGAGAAAAAAAGTATGAATATTAGTTAAGGCTCTAGGACCAGTTGCAGCATCCAGTAGATAAGGTAGCTTGGTTTGGTTATATTCTCTAATGTCTTTTAAGAGTTCTGACAGGTCACTGCTTTAAGTTTTGTGATTACACCTGTACTATGGAGAAGAAAATGATGACAGCTGTTTTCACAGAAGATTGAGGTATAAGAAAGTACTAATATATTCTAGTGGTACATGGGTAGGCTATACCACAATTAATCTATGTGTCTTCCAAATTTGATCAGCCTTACTTGCCCCTAGGACTTGGCCATATGCTGTATGCCTTGGTTGATGATCAGCTGTACAATTGAAATCTTGTTCACCATTGCCATTGCCTCTTGGCCTAACACCACTACAACATACCTGTCCTACTCTTTCAATGGCTAAAATCAGGCTCCAGTATAACTTTCACTCTTATAATTAAGTCAGGTTATAAACACTCCAGCGCCCAGATCTGAACCAGCCCAATTCACAGAGACTAGATATTTACAGAAGCCCTCAATAACAGTCCTGATTTTGAGGAAGTCTGGCTGCTAGAAAGAGCTGTGTGATAGTCTAGATTTATGGTGAAGGTAAATGCCATAGGATGAACTTTTAACATGGACAAAAAGGAGACTGGAAGAAACCAGAAAATTATTTCCTCATCTTTTTGGGCCAGTTTAATGGTTCTGGAGTCTCCAAGGATTACTAATGTGACTAAGAAACCAAGTAACTTTCTCGAGGCTGGGACAAGCTTAGTAATGTATCACCTTGTACTTTCTACTTCCCAGTTTAAAGTATTTCCTTTTGTCCATCATTCTTGCTTTAGTAGATAGTAAGTGATGAAAAGTATGTAAAATGTGCCAGTGTTTAGGGTACCCATATTAAGAGAAAGTTTTCAGTGTATTGTATATTATAGTAATAATCACATATTTGAGTACCAAATATAAGAGTATTGCTTGACATAACTTGTTTATGCCTTATTAATGATATATATTTAATGTTATTTTCTTATGGGTCATCTGTTTTTTAGTGTTTGCTTCAAATATCAGTATTTTAATTGAGTGGCATTACTTATAAATTTTACTTTAAGTTCCAGGATACAAGTGCAGAATGTGTAAGTTTGTTACATAGGTATACATGTGCCATGTTGATTTGCTGCACCTATCAACCCATTATCTAGGTTTTAAGCCTCACATGCATTTACTATTTTTCCTAATGCTCTCCTTCCACTTGCTCCATTCACCTCAACAGACTCTGGTGTGTGTCGTTCCCCTCCATGTGTCCATGTGTTCTCATTGTTCAACTCCAACTTATGAGTGAGAAGACGTGGTATTTGGTTTTCTGTTTCCGTGTTAGTTTACTGAGGATGATGGCTTCCAGCTTCATCCATGTCCCTGTAAAGGACATAATTTCATTACTTTTTATGGCTGCATAGTATTCCATGGTATATATGTACCACATTTTCTTTATCCAGTCTATCATTGATGGGCATTTGGATTGGTTCCATGATTTTACTATTGTAAATAGTGCTGCAATAAACAAAGGTGTGCATGTGTCTTTATAGTAGGACAACTTACATTCCTTTGAGTATATACCCAGTAATGGAATTGCTGGATCAAGTGGTATTTCTGGTTCTAGATGCTTGAGGAATCACCACACTGTCTTCCACATCTGTTGAACTAATTTACATTCCCACCAACAGTGTAAAAGCATTCCTATTTCTCCACAGCCTCACCAGCATCTATTCTTTTTTGACATTTTAATAATTTCCACTCTGACTGGTATGAGATCATATCTCATTTTAATTTTGATTTGCATTTCTTTAATAATCAGTGATATTGAGTTTTTAAAATATGTTTCTTGGCCACATGTATGTCTTCTTTTGAGAAATGTTTGCTCATGTCCTTTGCCCACTTTTTGATGGAGTTGTTTGGATTTTTTCTTGTAAATTTAAGTTCCTTGTAAATTCTGTATACTTGACCTTTGTCAGATGTGTAGATTGCAAGAATGTTCTCCCATTCTGTAGGTTTCCTGTTCACTCTGATGATAGTTCCTTCTGTATGTGGAAGCTCTTTAGTTTAATTAGATCCCATTTATCAATTTTTGCTTTAATGCAATTGCTTTTGGCATTTTTGTCATGAAGTCTTTATCCAAGCCTGTGTCTAATGATATTGCCTAGGTTTTCTTCTAGGGTTTTTATGGTTTTAGGTCTTATGTTTAAGTCTTTAATCCATCTTGAGTTAATATTTGTATAAGGTATAAGAAAAGGGTCCAGTTTCAGTTTTCTGCACATGGCTAGCCAGTTTTCCCAGCACCACTTATTAAATAGGGAATCCTTTCCCCATTGCTTGTTTTTGTTGGGTTTGTGAAAGATCAGATGGTTGTAGAAGTATGACATTATTTCTGAGGCCTCTGTTCTGTTCTGTTGGACTATATATCTGTTTTGGTAACAGTACCATGCTGTTTTGGTTACTGTAGCCTTGTAGTATAGTTTGAAGTCAGGTGGCATGTTGTCTCCAGCTTTGTTCTTTTTGTTTAGGATTTTCTTGGCTACACAGGCTCTTTTTTGTTTCCATATGAAATTTAAAGTAATTTTTCTAATTCTATGATAAATGTCAATGGTAGTTTCTGGGAGTCACATTGAATTTATAAATTACTTTGGGCCGTAATGCCATTTTTATATTGATTCTTCCTCTCCATGAGGATAGAATATTTTTCCATTTGTTTGTGTCCTCTCTTATTTCCTTGAGCAGTGGTTTGAAGTTCTCTTTGAAGAGGTCCTCCACACGTCTTGTTCGTGGAATTTTCTTCTTTTTGTAGCAATTGTGAATGGAAGTTCATTCATGATTTGTCTCAACATGAAGCGATGTTGAATTTTATCGAAGGCCTTTTCTGCATCTATTAAAATAATCATGTGGTTTTTGTCATTATATCTTTTGATGTGATGAATTATGTTTATTGATTTGCATACATTGAAGGAGACTTGCATCCCATGGATATAGCCAACTTTATCATGGTGGATAAGCTTTTCCATGTGCTGTTGGATTTGGTTGGCTAGTATTTTATCAAAGATTTCCACATAGATGTTCATCAGGGATATTGGCCTGAAGTTTTCTTTTTTTGTTGTGTCTCTGCCAGGTTTGGTATCAGGACGATGCTGGCCTTATAAAATAAGTTAGGGAAGAACCCCTTCTTTTCACTTGTTTGGGGTAGTTTCAGAAGAAATGGTACAAGCTCATCATTGTATCTCTGGTAGAATTCCACTGTGAATCTGTCTGGTTCTAGGCTTTTTATTTTGGCTAGTAGGCTATTAATTGCTGCCTCAATTTCAGAACTCGCTATTGGTCTATTTAGGGATTTGACTTTTTCCTGGTTAGTCTTAGGAGGTTGTATATACCCAAGAATTTGTCCACTTCTTTGAGATGTTCTAGTTTATTTGTGTAGAGGTGTTTATAGTATTCTCTGACGGTAGTTTGTGTTTCTGTGGGGTCAGTGGTAATATTTCCTTTATCATGTTTTATTGTATCCATTTGATTCTTCTCTTCTCTTCTTTATTAGTCTACTTAGCAGTCTACTTTGTTAACTTTTTCAAAAAAAGAACAACTCCTAGATTCATTGATTTTTTTTGAAGGATTTTATTCTGTATCTCTTTCAATTCTGCTCTGATCATAGTTATTTCTTGTCTTCTGCTACATTTTGGATTTGTTTGCTCTTGCTTTTCTAGTTTGTTTAATTGTGAGGTTAGGGTGTCAATTTGAGATTTTATAGCTTTCTAATGTGGGCATTTAGTGCTATAAATTTCCCTCTTAAGATTGCTTTAACCGTGTACCAGAGATTCTGGTACATTGTCTCTTTGCTCTCATTGGTTTCAAATAACTTCTTGATGTCTGCCTTAATTTCATATTTACCTAGAAGTCATTCAGCATTAAGTTTCTAAAGGTGGCTTTTTAAATTTGCTGTTGTTTTTGTTGTTGTTATTGCTGCTTTGATACAGTCTTACTCTGTTGCTGCCAGGCTGAAGAACAGTGGTGTGATCTCGGCTCATTGCAATTCCTGCCTCCTGGATTAATTCTCATGCCTCAGCCTCACAAATAGCTGCGATTACAGGTGTGTGCTACCATGCCAGCTAAGTTTTGGATTTTTAGTAGAGAC
>NW_016107503.1:2206329-2213521 GCF_001604975.1 Cebus imitator
AAGATATCTCTTCTTATTTTCTGATGTGCTTCTGTTGCATTTCACTTGTTATATTTAATTAAATTTCATCATTTTTTAAACATTTCCAAATTTGGCTTTATTTTCTCCTCATTGAGTATCACCACTATTGCACTTACCCTTATTTCTGAATTTCTAAGGTGTTCTTATTGTTGCTTTTAAGTAACGGTCCATAGAAAAATGTAATCTCATTGGACTGTATGAAGTTAAATGAGATATTACATTTAAAGCACTCTACAAAATTATGGCACACAATTAGTGTTGTGGCCATGATGCAGCCACAGAAGTCAAGTGATGATGGCAGCCACAAGATGTTGCTAGAGATCAGGAAAAAATTTTCTTCTAAGGCCTCCAGAGGAAGATCCTACTGACACCTTGCTTTCAGCCTAGTGATACTGATTTCATACTTCTGGCTTCCAGAAGGGTGAGAGAATAAATTTATCATCTTAAACCACCAACTGTATTATAATTTGTTACATTAGTCAGAGGAAATTAATGCACTATTACAATTATTACTGTTTCAAGTGACAGGAAGTACAGACATACTTCAGAGATTTTTCAGGTTTAATTCCAGATCCCCAAAATAAAGAAAATCATGGTAAAGTGAGTCACAAGAATTTTGGTTTTCCAAAAGTTATGTTTACATTATACTCTAGTCTATTAGGTGCTTTCTCATGAATTTTGTGTTCACTGGAGAAACACTTTTAATTTCTTTCAAGAAGTCTTTTTTTGTATTTACAATGTGGCTAACATTGGTACAAGAAGCTTTGTTTTCAGCTTACCTCAGCTTTCAACATGACTTCCTCTATTAGCTTAATCATATCTAGCTTTTGATTTAAAGTGAGAGATGTGCAAATCTTTATTACACTTGAACACATGAAGGCTATTGTAAGATTATTAATTGGCCTAGTTTCAATTGATGTGCTTCAGGGAATAGGGAGACCCAAGGAAAGAGAGAAGGAGAGGGGAATGGCTGATTGGTGGAGCAGTTGGGATGCGCACAACATTTATTCATTGTTTGCCATTTTATATGGGTGCATTTTATAATGCTCCCAAACAACTAGAATAGTAACGTCATAGATCACTGGTAACTGATCACAATAACAGATATAGTAATAACTTAAAAAGTCTGAAATACTGAGATAATTACCAAAATGCTACAAAGAGACATGAAAGGAGCAAATGTTGAAAAGAATACATTGTTAGGCTTCCTGAACACAGAGTCATCACAAATCTTTAGTTTCTAAGAATAACACTATATCTGTGAGGCACAATAAGCAAAGAACAATGAAATAAAACATTCTTGTATTCAGTTTACAATGTATTTCTAATAGAGACATTAACATAGAATAATAGATGTACCATTTATAATTTAATATGCTAATATAAAAATTTAAAACAGGACATTTTCTTTATTTTTTACAACTAAAAGATATTAAATAGTAATAGCTATTTTTTGATTATCTGTGACTTATTTATATAGAATTAAAGTAGAATGTATATATTCAGTTTTTAAGCCATAGTTAGCAGTAGTGACAGAAATCAAAGCATCCTAAATTCATCAATGTAATATTACCTGACTAATTCAGGTATAGTCTCAGAATCCTTCCTAACGTAATAGTAAAGAAAACTACTACCATGGGATAAGATTTACCATATATATAAAACCAACGTGCTACTTAAAGCAAAAATTGTGAAATGAAAGAAATAGAAGAAAGTTGCTATTTTTTGACGTTCATTTCAGTTTTATTCTTCCTTTACTACTTTTACAGTCTGATTTTTTATGTTTCTCTGAGTCATCAAGATTACAACTGTAAGAACTTTTTCCAGAAAAGATGTAGCATTGATGCATTGTTTTGCTGAATATTTGGGATTTTCCTTCCAGTTTCTCATCAATGATGTGTTTCTGAATATGTAGTTCTAAAAGAATTATTTTAAACCAAATACTCAGCTCGTCACATAAATATATAAACATGTGAGTCTAAATCTGAATTATAATGAGCTCTACACTGTTTGTGGTTATATAAAACTGAATATTAAACAATTAAGAACATTTTTCAGGTAAAATCTGATATATTTTTGTCAAATAGCCATTAAGCCAAAACAGCATAGTAGTAACAACTGGAGCTAGATTTTTGCTATTTGGGTTGCTTTTTTGCACTTACAAATTATTTCTCAATTTTTTCAACTTTTATTGTCATCTGATACGTATAAAACACCTATAATATTGTCTTAACACATAAGTGCTCAATAACTTTTATTGGTTGTGTAATATTATATCAACCATGAATAGTGAAATAGATTTTACTAAGCATAGGGAAAAACCTAATTCTTTTAATGTGCAGACATTTGGTAATAGATTAATTTCTAATATGAAGTACATATTTAATAAAAATATTTATTAGCATTTCAGCCTATTTTGAAATAAAATCTTGATGTTAGATTTGTAAAATGTCTACACTCTGAGCCTTCCATTCTACAAGTAGCTTGACACAGTTTTTTAGGGAATGTTTTTAGGTAAACCATAGCATTGATTTGGTGATGAATATGCCACACGGAATAATTTCTGAACTTAATACCTACTCATTTTAATTCAGCAGAAAATCAGCAAGGTCAAAGATGGTGCAAAATAAATATACTGTGAAAACAAAATGGTTTCCCTGTATTGGGTCTTAACTGCCTTTAGGGTTTTACATGTTTTGCTAAATTGAAATTTCACACACCAAGAATAACTCTGATAGCTCTGTAGCTTGCTAATCCCAGGCTTTTATGATAACATCCTTTCTGGAATAGAAAAAAAAAAATGAGAAGCTAATTGCTTACACTCTGAATAATGCTTTTCTTTGAACTCAATGAAGCACAAAGATAAATAGTGTATTACTAAAGGGAATTTAGCTCTATTTATGACTGCTTGTAGTGTGAAATTGGTTGTTTGTGATCTCTAAAGGCTTGCTTTCTTTTCAAAACATTATATGCTAGCTCTGACTACAGAAAGAGTTGGGAATGTAAAACGAATTCAGATTAAGGGAAAGTCCTTTATTTAAACAATTTTGAAGTGGTTCTGTCTCATTTTTGGGGGCTTGTGAATTTTTTGAAAACCTTAACTAATGATTTCTCAAATAATAATATAGTGTGGTGTATTTACATCACGTCTTTTTTTTTTTTTTTTTTTCTGTTTCATCCATCACACTCATCTCATTTAATACTCATATATTGTCTTATGAATGCACATTTATTGTTTTTTGTTTTGTTTTCTCATATTTATTTTTAAATTTTCAACTAGGAATATGAAAAATTTTTGAAATCAGTATTCAAATTTACCGTGTCCTTTCAGCCTAAATATAGCTCTTAATACAATTTATAAAATTAAGTGTGTTTTTACAATTCTCATAATTCTCAAAAGTACATGGGTTTTACAAATAATATAGCTATGTACACAACTGAAATATGGAAATATTTATTTCAATATAAAATATTGAAATATAAAACAAGAATTATTTTAATGAGAATACTTACACACATTTTGTATGAATTTTAATATATTATTTATATACCATTGAGACAAGAAGTCAAAAGTTTACACATTTTTGAAAATTACGAGATCGATATTACATCACCAAAGATTAATTGTGATTTCTACTATGTTATGTTGCACTTTAACTATTTTGTAGTTATTTTTGTTTATCTCAAACTAATTATTAAAATAAACATAGTTCCACAAGGATAAGAATTTGTCATGCTCCCTTGCTGCTCAACTGTTATTATAAGAAAAAATTAAACATAAAACAGTTAAAGGACTTATACCAAGGTCAATGACATGTAGATACATACATACATATAATGAATAGCAGTTTTATATTTGTAGATAGGAAGGTTGTAGCATTTGAAAGTAAATTTCATCTATCATACAACTTTGGCCATAAATATTGTATCCTGTTGTTATTTATAATGTATTCACATTTAATCCATTCTTCCCAAAAAAGAACTTATAAATTTACCTTGAGGGCCAAGATTTAACAATGTCTACATATTGTGCTTGTTTTTACATCATGCATTTATTTGAAAGCTTTCTAAACCTAAATATTTTACTCAACATTTTTCTCTACTATAATGATAATGTATTTCCAAGGTATGTAAATTGTCTTACAGAATGCCTCACATTCTCAAGTGTCTGATTTCTTCACTCTGGTGTTGCCTAATTTTTTCCGCTATTATGTCATTTGAAGTAAATTGGAAGGTACTTTTATAGGCATGTCTAGATGCAGTTTAAGTATTTTTGACAATAATATTTTATAAATGATGCCATATGTATTACGTTGCATTACTTAAGGCACTTACAATTTAAGGTTTCTCTGATAAATATGCTCATGGACAGGAAGAATCAACATTGTTAAAATGGCCATACCGTCCAAAGCAATTTACAGATTCAATGCTATTTCTGTTAAACTAACAATGACATCCTTCACAGAATAAGAAAAAACTATTGTAAAATCCATACAGAATCAAAAAAGAGCTTGAATAGCCAAAACTATCCTAAGCGAAAAGAATAAAGCTGGAAGCATTACATTACCTAGCTTCAAACTATACTACAAGGCTACAGTAACCAAAACAGAATGGTACTGGTAAACAGACATATAGACCAATGGAACAGAATAAAGAGCTCAGAAATAATGCCACACACCTACAACCATCTGCTCTTTGATGAAGTAGAAAAAAAACAAGCAATAGAGAAAGGACTCCCTATTGAATAAATGACCCAGAGATAACTGGCTAGCCATATGCAGAAGATTAAAGCTGGACCCCTTCCTTATACCTATACAAAAATAAACTCAAAATGGATTAAATACTTAAATATAGAACATTAAACCTACAAAATGTCTTGGCAGATAACGTAGGGAATGCCATTTTGGTCACCTTACCTGGCAAAGATTCATGAGACAAAAATCAATTGCAACAAAAACAAAAATTAACAAATGAGACCTAATTGAACTAATGAGCTTTTTCATAGCAAAAGAAACTATCGGGAGAGTAAACAGAGAAGCTACGGAATAGAGAAAATGTTTGCAAATTACACCTATGACAAAAGTATAATATCCAGAATCAATAAGGAACTTTAATCAACAAGCAAAAAGCAAACAAGGCCATTAAAAAGTGGGAAAAGACATGAACAAACACTTTTCAAAAGAAGACATAGATGCAACCAACTAGAATATGAAAAAAATGCTCAACCTCACTAATCATTAGAGAACTGTAAATTGAAACCACAGTAAGATACCATTTAACACCAGTCACAACGGCTATTACTAAAAAGTCAAAAAATAGCAGATGCTGGAGGGGTTGCAGAGAACAAGGAATACTTACACACTGTTGGTGAAAATATAAATTTGTTCAGCCATTGTGGAAGGCCATGTGGCAATTTCTCAAAAGAACTCTAAGCAGAGTTACCATATTACCCAGCAATCATATTATGGGGAATGTTTTCAAAATAATATAAATCATTCTACCATAAAAACACATGAACATGTATGCTCATAACAGCACTATGTACAGTATCAAAGACATGGAATCAAACTAAATGTCCATCAATGGTAGACTAGATAAAGAAAATGTGGTACATATACGTCATGGAATACTACACAGTCATAAAAAAGAACAAGACTGTGTTCTTTACAGAAACATAGATAGAGCTGGAGGCCATTTCCCTTAGGAAACTAACACAGAAACAGAAAACCAAATGCTACATGTTTTCACTTATAAGTGGAAGCTAAACATTGAACACATATGGATATGAAGAGGGGAATAACAAACACTGGGGCCTACTTGAGAGTAGAGGGAGGCAGGAGCATGAGAATCAAAAAAAGATGTACTGGGTATCATGCTTATTACATGGGTGGTGAAATAATCTGTACACCAAACTCCATGACATGCAATTTACCTACATAACAAACCTGCATATATATTACCAAATTTAAATAAAAGTTAAAAAAAACTGTTTAAGTTTGATCACATATTTAATGTTGCACATATCAGATTTCTCAATCATAAAAGTATTTTATCTTTTGTGATTTTCAAGAAAAACAGTTGGGAATTAAGAATGACTTCTGTTTTCAAACAACATTTTACATAATAATTTTAACATCAATTGATGTATGTTGTTGGAATTGAATAATTTATTAAAGTATTGCAGAAAAGGAATTTTTATTTTATTATGTCTCATTTATGTATTAGCTGGAATAATTCTTCTGTTAAAAAGACATTTTCTTTGTCAACTGAAAATATGATAAAATTTTTCTTAAAAAAGCAAAAAAGGCAAGGTAAATCAATGCTTATTTCTTTGCCAATTTTGTAAAAAGGAGTTAAGATAATAATTACCTGCCATATTCTTGCCATAGATTTAAGAAATGTTCACTCTCTTTTTCTCTCCCTCTTTCTCTTTCTTCATATCTTTCACTCTTTCTAGGTGGATATGATTGTAGATACTATATACATATTTTTTGTGGATACCATGTCCTAAACGTGGGCAGTGGAAGCCTATTTAAGCTAACTGCTATAACCTTCAAACACACAACCATTAGACTGGGTTTTTCTTTTAAAAGAATTATTATTTGTATACCCTTTATATAAGGGTAGGAATGCAGTTTTGTTACATGAATACATTGTGTAGGTGTAAAGTCTGACGGAACTTCTAGTGTAACCATCACCGAAACAATGTATATTGCATTCATTAATTTCTCATCCCTCACCCTCCTACCAGCTTTCTGTCCTTTCAAGACTTCAGTGTCTGTTACTCTACACTCTGTCCATGTGTACACATTTTCAACTCCCACTTATAGATGAGAATATGTAGTAATGGACTTTCTGTTTGTGAGTTACTTCATTTAAAATAATGACCTTCGCCGGGCGCGGTGGCTCACGCCTATCTATAATCCCAGCACTTTGGGAAGCCAAGGCAGGCGGATCACGAGGTCAAGAGATCGAGACCATCCTGGTCATGGGGAAACCCTGCCTCTACTAAAAATACAAAAATTAGCCGGGCGTAGTGGCATGTGCCTTTGGTCCCAGCTACTCGGAAGGCTGAGGCGGAAGAATTTCTTGAACCCAGGAGGCAGAGGTTGCAGTGAGCCAAAATTGTGCCACTGCACTCCAGCCTGGTGACAGAGCAAGACTCTGTCTC
>NW_016107503.1:2213531-2226001 GCF_001604975.1 Cebus imitator
TTCCAGTTCCATCTATTGCTGCAAATAAAAAAAATAAAAAATAAATAAAAAAGATTTAATTCCTGTTTATGTCTAAATAGTTTTCTATTATATATATAACATTTCTTTATCCAAGAATCCATAATGGACAGTTAGATTGATTCTATATGTTTACTTTTGTAAATACTGCTGTGGTAATCATACAAGTGTGGGTATCATTTTGATATAATGATGTCTTTCCTTTGGGTTGATACCCAGTAGTGGGATTAATGGATTGACTGGTAGTTCTTTTCATTTTATTTATTTATTTATTTGTTTTTTTGAGACAGAGTCTTGCTTTGTTGCCTATGCCATTGTGCGGTGGTGCAATCTTGGCTGACTGCAACATCTGCTCTTAGACTCAAGTGGTTCTCCTGTCTTGGCCTCCTGAGTATCTGGGACTACCGGTGCTCACTACCAAGCCTGGATAATGTTTTTGTATTTTTATTAGAGATGGGGTTTCACCATGTTGGTAAGGCTGGTCTCAAACTCCTGACCTCAGGTGTGTTGGGATTAGAGGCTTGAGCTATCACAGCAGATCTAACTGTTTGTTTTGTCTGTAGTTCTTTGAGAAATCTCCATACTGTTTTCCATAGGATCTGTACCAATTTACATTCCCACCAGTGGTGCATAAGCATTCCTTTTTCTCCACATTCTTGCCAATATCTATTATTTTTTGACTTTTTAATAAAAGCTATTATGACTGGTGTGACACGATAAGTCATTGTGGTTTTAACTTACATTTCTCTGGTAATTAGAGATGTCAAGCATTTTTTTCCTATGCTTGTTGACCATTTGTGTGTCGTCTTTTGAGAAATGTCTATTCATGTCCTTTGCCCACTTTTTAGAGGGGGTTATTTAATTTTTGCTGTTTTTGAGTTGTTTATGCTCCTTGTAAATTCTGGATATCAGTTTCCTGTTAGATGCATAGTTTGCAAATATTTTCCTCCCATTCTACAACCTCCACCGTCCAGGCTCAAGTGATCCTCTTACCTCACCCTCCAGAGTAGCAGGGACTACAGGCACAAGCTGCCACACAGGGCTAAATTTTTACTACTGAAAATCAGTGATAAAGAGAGCATCTTGAAAGCACTGAAAGTGGACAGACACATTACATACAGTAAACATTGATATGAATAATGGATTATCTCTTACAGAAATTATAGTAACATGAAGACAATAAAACATCATCTTTAAAGAACTACAAAGAAAAGGTTAAACCCATACTTTTATATTCAACAAAACATCCTTCAAAATAAAAATGAAATAGACATTTTCAGAGAAAGAAAAGTTGAGACTATTGCCTATGAACCTGCCAAATGCTATAATAGGGAATCTTTGCCCTTCCCCCAATTGCAACGTGTTTTTTATGTTGTATTCTAAAAGTTTCTTAATTTTAGCTTTGATTTTAGGCTTATAATTCATCTGACATTAATTTTTTGTAAGTGGCATAAGAAAGGACTGTGGATAATTTTTTTTTCATTATATATATGAAATTGTTCCAGCACTATAATTTAAAAGGATTTTCATTTTTCTTTGGTGACTTACTAAACTTTTAATTGACTATATAAATCTGGGTTTATACAATTTATTTCTGTTGTGGTCATAGAACATACTCTGCAAACATTCTTTTCATTTTCCTTTACTAGTCCGTTTTTTAAATTCAACTTTCTTTTTAAGCTCAGGAGTACACAGGCAGGTTTGTTATACAGGTAAACTTGTGTCATGGGGATAGGTTGTACAGATTATTTCATCACACAGACATTAATTCGAGTGCCTATTAGTTATTTTTCATGATCCTGTCCCTCCTCCTCACCTCCACCTTCTGATATGCCTCAGTGTGTGTTGTTCCCCTCTGTGTGTCCAGGTATTCTCACCATTTAGCTCCCAATTGTAAGTGAGAGCATGTGGTATTTGATTTTCTGTTCCTGCATTAGTTTCCTAAGCACAGTGCTCTCCAGGTGCATCCATATTCCTGCAAAGAACATTAAATGGTTCTTGTTTATGGCTGCATAGTATTTTATGGTGTATATGTATCACATTTTCTTTATCAAGTCTATCATTGATGGGCATTTCGGTTGATTTCATGTTTTTACTATCATGAATAGTGCTGCAATGAACATATGTATGCACATGTCTTTATAATAGAACAATTTATATTTCCTTAGGTATATAATCGGTAAAGGGATTGCTGGGTTGAATGATATTTCTGTTTTTAGGTCTTTGAGGTATCACCACAATGGTTAAAATAATTTACATCCCTACAAACAGTGTATAAGCATTCCTCTTGCTCCATAACCTTGCCATCATCTTTATTTTTTGACTTTTTAATAATAACCATTCTGACAGGTATTATATGATATCTCATTGTGGCTTTGACTTTTATGACTCTAATAATCACTGTCTATTCATAATCTTGGCCCACTTTTTTTTTTTATTTGTGTAAGCTCCTTATAGGTGCTTGACACTAGACTTTTGTCAGATGCATAGTTTACAAACATTTTCTGCAGGTTGACTGTTCACGCTGTTGCTGGTTTTCTTTGCTGTGAAAAAGCTCAAGCTCTTTAGTTTAGTTAAATCCCTTTTGTCAATGTTTGCTTTTGTTGCAATTGATTTTGTTGTCTTCGTTATAAAATATTTTTGCCCATGCCTAGGTCCAGAATGGTATTGTCTAGGTTGTCTTCCAGGGTTTTTATGGTTTTATCTTCTACATTTAAGTCTTTAATCCATCTTGAGTTATGTTAGCATACGGTGTATGAAGGAAGACCAATTTCAATCTTTTGCATATGGCTACCCAGTAATCCCAACACCATTTATTGAATAGAAGATCCTTTCTCCATTGCTTATTTTTGTCAGGTGTTTCAAAGATCAGATAGTTGTAGGTGTGTAGCTTTATTTCTAGTTGTTCTATTCTGTTCCATTGATCTAGGTGTCTGTTTTTGTACCAGCATCACTCAGTTTTGACTACTGTAGCCCTGTAGTATAGTGTAAAGTTGGGTAGCATAATGCCTCCAGCTTCATTCTTTTGCTTATAGATTGCCTTGGCTATACTAACTCTTTTTTGATTCCATATCAATTTTTAAATAGTTTTATTTCTAGTTCTGTGAAGAATATCAATAGCAGTTTAACAAAATAGAATTGAATCTGTAAATTGCTTTCAGCAGTATAGCCATTTTAACGATATTGATTCTTTCCATCCAGTGGGCATGGGATGTTTTTCCATTTGTTTGTATTATTTCTGATTTCTCTTGAGAAATGTTTTGTAGTTCTCCTTGTAAAGAACTTTTCCCTCTCTGGTTAGTTTTATTCCTAAGTATTTTATTCCTTTTGTGGCAATTGTGAATGGGATTGCATTTCTGACTTGGCTCTCAGCCTGACTGTTGGTGTATAGAAATGCTAGTGATTTTTTGCACATTGATTTTGTATCCTGAGACTTTTGTATGATATGTCTACCAGCTTAATTGCTTTTGGGTTGAAACCATGGAGTTTTCTAGATATCAGGTCGTGTCTTCTGTCAACAAGGATAGTTTGACTTCCTCTCTTTTTATTCGGATGCATTTTATTTCTTTCTCTTGCCTAACTGCTCTGGCCAGGACTGTCAATGCTATGATGCATAGAAATGGTGAGAAAGGATGTTATTGAGCTGTTTTTTAAAGGGGAATATTTTGAGGTTTTGGTTATTCTACATGATATTGGCTGTGGGTTTGCCATCAATGACTCTTATTATTTTGAGATACGTTCCTTCAATAACTACTTTATTAAGTGTTTTTCAGATGAAATGGGGTTGAATTTTATTGAAAACCTCTTCTAACTCTATCTAGATAATCATTTGGATGTGGTTTGGTCTTTAGTTCTGTTTGTGTGATGAATCACACTTACCGATTTGTGTGTGTAGAACCAACCTTGAAACCTAGGGATGAGGCTTACTTGATTGTAGTTGTTTAGGTTTCTGATGTGCTACAATAACACACATAGGCTCAAAATAAAGAAATGGAGAAAAGCCTACTGATCAAATGGAAATCAGAAAAAAGAAAGGGTTGTAATCCTACTTTCTGAATTTGGACAGACTTTAAACCAACAAAGATCAAAAGAGACAAAGAAGAGTATTATGTAATGGTAAAAGGTTAAATTCAACAAGATCTAACTGTCCTAAATACATATGCACCCAATAGGAGCATCAAGATTGATAAATCAATTTCTTAGACACCATCAATGTGATTGAGACTCTCACACAATAATAGTGGTAAACTTTAACAACTCACTAACAATATTAGACAGATCATAGAGACAGAAAATTAAGAAAGATATTCAGGAACTGACCTCATTCAACACTGAATTAAATAGAGCTGATAGACATCTACAAAACTCTTCATCCTAAAACAGCAGAATACACATTCTTCTCATTGCCACATGGTGCTCTAAAACTGATCATGTAATAGGAAGTAAAACACTCCTCAGGAAATGCAAATGAATAAAAATCATAACAAACCATCTCTAGACCACAGCACAATCTAATTAGAAATCAAGACTAAGAAACTCACTCAAAACCATACAATTTCATGGAAATTGAATAAACTGTTCCTAAACTTCCAATCTTTTGAAATTGATAGAAACTTGTTTTAGCTTCAAGTATATTGACAATATGCTTGTCTCTCTTGGCAAAAATACTTTGGCAAATACTTTTGTCTCTCTTGGCAACAATATTTATAGAGAAACTTTTGTTTCATAGCAAAATTGAGAGAAAGAAACACAGATTTCCCATTTACCCACTTCCCTCATGCATGTTTACCTCTCTCATTACCAACTTCTGCACCAGAGTAATACATTTTTTGCAATTTTGATTCACCTACATCGACAGACACATCAATATCACCATTGGTTACACTAGCATTTACTTTTGGTGTTATGCATTCTGTTGATTAGGGCAAATGTGTTTCAACATGTTTTTATCATTACAGTATTATGTGGATTACTTCCACTCCTATCAATATGCTCAGTCTGTTTATCCCTTCCTTTTTCTAGCCGCTGGCAATGAGTTATGTTTTTATTGACTCCATAGTTTTGCCTTTGCCAAAAGTAATATGGTTTCAATCACATTGTAAGTATCTTTTTCAGATTGGCTTCTTTCACATAGTAATATGAATTTAAGATTCCTCCTTTTCTATTCACTTCTTGATGGTTCATTTATTTTTAACATTAAATAATGTTTACTTGTCTGACTGAACCACAGTTTATCCATTTACCTACTGAGGGATATCTTGGTTCTTTCCAAGTTTTGAAAGAACTTTTCTTTCTAAAACATTTTTAATCTAATTTTTTTCATTAATGTCAATTAGGCAAGGTCTCGACTGAGTTGTATTGATATTGGTCATTTTGTTTATTTTGGGGTATTGATATTGTCATTTTACTTTCTCTATCTTACTGAATTACTTGTCTAATTGTTTTTACTCCATGTAAATGGAATTTTTGTTACTCAGTGTATATATAACAGCATTATTATGTATGTCTCATGATTTTAACATTTTTAAATTATATAATGTCCTTTATAATCTCTGTTGATAGTCAATGTCTTGAAATCTAATTTATCAATATTGACATAGCCACTTCATTTCTCTTTTACTTACTTTTTTTTTTAATTTTATGGGTACTCAGTAGGTATATATGTTTACAGGGTCCATGTGATATTTTGATACAGCATACAAATGTGAAATAGTCTCATCAGGGTAACTGGGGTATCTATCAACTCATCATTTATCATTTCTTTTGTGTTAGCAACATTCCAATTCTCACTTTTTAGTTATTTAAAAATGTATACAGGACTATATTATACATGGTTGACTTTAGCCACCGTGTTTTGCCATTGAAACACTAAATCATATATGTTCTTTCTAATTATATTCTTACAGGTCTTAACCATCCCCATTTTTTTCCTCTCCTCTGCGCTACCCTTCCCAGTCTCTGCTAATTACCACTCTAAGTCAGATACACTGTGATTTTACAGATATGCAACTCATCATTTTTATGACTGCAGCTCAATGAGTCCTGAGAAATGTATGCAATTTTATAATCACCACTACAATTAATATACATTTTCTTCACTCCCTAAAGATTTTATCATTTCTCTTCGCAGTCAATTACTTTCCCTCACCTCCAGTCAATGACAATAATCTGAATTGGACTTCTGTAGCATGGAGTCTTTCAGAACATTGTATATGTGTGGATTCATACCACATGTTTCCTTAGGTTTACAAGCCTTTGTTTTGGACATATGATTTCCCCTCTTTTGGGTAAATAAGAGTAAAATAGTTGGATCATGTGGTATGTGTATGGTTTTAAGAGAGTAGCAACCATTTTCCAGAGGGCTTATAATATTTTATAATCTCTGCAGCTGTGCATGAGATTTCTAGTACCTATATTTATGTTTCCCTAATGACTGATCATGTCGAGCAACTTTTTATGTGTTTATTTACCACCCACCTGTCGTGTCTTTAAAATATCTGTTAAAATATTTTGCCCAATTTTTTTAGGTTGTTTGTTGTTATATTATTGAGTTTTTACTGTTCTTTATATATATACACAAAATAAGGACAAGTATATATTTGATACATGACTTGTGTGTGTGTGTGTATATATATACCCTCTATATATCTATAAAGTCAAGTCATGTATCAAACATATATTTGTCCTTATTTTCTACCAGTAAGAGGCTTCTCATTTTCTGAAGTCTTCTTCAAAGGATAGAAAATTTTTATTATTTTTCTCATACAGTTTTAAATTTTGAATCCTCCCTAAGAAATAATTGCCTAATATAAAATGACACAAAAATTTTTTTACCCAGGTTCTCTTCTAGAAGTTTTATAGTTTTGGCTATAAATTATCTGTAATACATACTGAGCTAATTTACATATAATTTAAGGAAATAGTGGAGATTCATTAGAAATTTTTTTTTTTTTTTAGACAGAGTTTCGCTCTTGTTACCCAGGCTGGAGAGCAATGGCGTGATCTCGGCTCACCGCAACCTCTGCCTCCTGGGTTCAGGCAATTCTCCTGCCTCAACCTCCTGAGTAGCTGGGACTACAGGCACACGCCACCATGCCCAGCTGATTTTTTGTATTTTTAGTAGAGGCGTGGTTTCACCATGTTGACCAGGATGGTCTCGATCCCTTGACCTCGTGATCCACCCGCCTCGGCCTCCCAAAGTGCTGGGATTACAGGCTTGAGCCACCGCACCTGGCTAGAAAAATTTTTTAACATCTGCTTTTGCCACTGTTATCTCTAACATCTAGTTCATATCTAGCCTCTGTTAACATTTTTCTTTGTTAACAATGGGTCAATTTTTTTTTACTGTTCCTTGATTATATTCTAGATATTTTGCTGAAAATATTTAGAGACTGAAGTAACAATTATTTTCTTAAGGAAAAGTCATGTCCCATTACTTTTCATCTAGCTAGTAAGAAGGACAGTCAATCAAATGCTTACTCAAGTGAATCTAGGCTTTGTTATTTCCTCAGTTTGATTCAGTTCTCCATTAACTTTTGATATGTTGAAGGCAACATCAGGGCTTATTTGTCATAAGGGCATTAGATCTAAACACAGTGAAGGCTCTGGCATTTACTATATAATCTGCATCCAAGACATCAACTTTCCTACCTGTAAGAGAGCCCTCTGCTTTGCAATGTGGATACCAGGTTTTGTGGTTACTCCCAAGTTTTTGTTCTCTTCTGCCACCAATAGCCATTATATTCCTCAGAAGATCGCAGTGTTACTAGTTCACTGCCAACCCCCCACCCAACCTGCCTTACACAGCGAGGGCCTGACTTTCTTGCAGGCGTGCCTAGCTATTTTTCCCTGGCTGTTTCTTGTGTCAGGCCATTGCCTTTAACTTGCAGAGAATGTACTTGGACTCCGCAGAGGATCCTTCTCAGCTTCCATGCCCTGATTCTAGTCATAGGCCTACTATCCCTGTGCATTATCTCTGTTCAGCTGGAACATAGCAGTCACAATATTAAAAGTAAGAAACAAGTTAGCAGCGTGTCCAAAGATAATTAAGGACAAATATTTTGGTTCAGGTCATTGCTTTCACAAGAATGTTTTTAACTTTTCATGAGACCTAAAATCAACAGATGAAATTGACCTAGCTTTCTAAGTCATATTGATACTTTTTTCCCCTACACTGTTAACTAGCAGAACCCCTAAGCTACATGTTGCAACTCTATTCTCATTACTTCTATCCCAAAGAAGGGCAATAACAATTTATTAAATATCTATTATTTTGCTTTCTTTTAAAGATGTCCTTCTTACAATAAAACTAAAGAAACAAAAGAGGACAATGTTTGCTTCTTCTGAGAAGACTGGTTCCTTCCTTCTGTTCTTTCTTCTTTGTTTCCTTTCTTTTCAAGACACTTGAAATAATTGTATATGTTTTAATTTGCTAGAATAACAAACACCTTAGCAAAAGACCACAGACTGCATAGCTTAAACAACAGGAGTTTATTTTCTCATAGTTTGTGGGCTAAAAGGGCAATATCATGGTTGATTTCCTCTGATGACTCTCTTTGGCATGCAGACAGCAAGCCCCTTGTTGTCACATCACATGGTCACCCCTCTGTGCATGCAGGCTTCTCATGTTTCTCTCTATGTTCCAATCTCCTGTTCTTATAAAGACACTAGTGCAATTACATGACAGTTTACCCTAATGGACACATTTTAATGTAGTTTCCTCTTTAAAGGACTTATGTCAAAATATACAGATACTGCTCAACCTACAATAGGGTTACGTCCTGCTAAACCCACTGTAACTTGAAAGCATTTTAAGTAAAAAATGTATTTAATACCCCGATGTAGTGAACATCATAGCTTAGTCTAAACTACCTTAAATGTACTCAGAACACTTACATTAGACTACACTTGTTAGGCAAAATTATATGTAAATAAGCCTATTTTGTACTAAAATGTTAAATGCCTTATGTAATTTATTGAATATTATACTGAAAGTATAAAGCAGAATGATTACATAGGTAATTGAAGTATAGTTTTTACCAAATGCATATTTATTTTGTACTCTTGCAAAGCTGAAAAATTGTAAATCAAACCATTATAAGTAATGGACTGTTGTGTAGTCAACATTCTGAATTACTGGGGGTTAGAACTTCAACATATGAGTTTTGGGAGGACACAATTCCATCCATAACAACATTCTAACAGGAGTTAAAATGTCCTCTCTCATAATATGAAACTAATAATGATTAACAAAGTAACTAAAGCTAGAGTTAAATCTGTATATACATTGTTTTCAATTTTAATCTTGACAAAAGCTAGATTAAGTTTAAAGATATGAATTTAGTATTAAATGAACTTTTATCAAATATTTGATTATTATAATGCACACTTTTTCCAATGTGACCTCCTAAAACTAAAAATAAAGAATTTTATTCATAAGGTGAGAAGAAAATGTAGATTATTATAAATCAGAAGTGGTCTTTACCGCTTTATATCTTACAATGTCAAGATGAGTGAGCCAAATTCTATGAGATGCCATATATCCCTATACAAAAGTTTTCTAGATAAATAAGTTTAGGACAAACTTACTCAATTAAAATACTTAAGCTCTGCTGTAGACGTTATAATATCTGAATGTTAACTTTGAATCTCAAACATGGAAGTTTTACTATGACTATATTTTACTACAGTACAAAAAGCATTTAAGAAGCAAGAAGAGTTTAGAGTTTGTTCTAGCTTAGGCTATATGCAAAAATTAAAAAGACTCATCTAAATAAAATAATTAAATGAGCAGTAAACATAAGCAAAAACAGAAGGGTAATGCTAACAAGGGAAGCAATCTTTTTTATGTATTTATATTGTACTTTTGATTCTGGAGTACATGTGCACATCATGCATGATTGTTGCATAGGTACATTCATGGCAAGGTGGTTTGCTGCCTCCATCCCCCCATTACCTATATCTGACATTCCTCCCCACGTTATCCCTCCTCACCCTCCCACTATCCCTCCCCTATGCCCACCAATGGACCCTGTGTGTTATGCTCCCCACTCTGTGTCCACATGTTCTCATTGTTCAACACCTGCCTATGAGTAAGAACATGCAGTGTTTGATTTTCTTGTTCTTGTCTCAGTTCGCTAAGAATGATGGTTTCCAGGTTCATCCATGTCTCTACAAAGAACACAAATTCATCATTTTTTTATGGCTGCATAAAAAATGGTGTATATGTGCCACATTTTCCTTGTCCAGTCTATCATTGATGGGCATTTGGGTTGGTTCCAGGTCTTTCCTATCGTAAACAGTACAGCGATGAACATGGGTGTGCACGTGTCTTTATAATACAATGATTTACAGTACTTTGGGTATATACTCAGTAATGAGATTGCTGGGTCAAATGAAATTTCTATTTCTAGATCCTTGGGGAATTGCCACATTGTTTTTACAATGTTTGAACTAATTAACACTCCTACCAACTGTGTAAAAGTGTTCCTATTTCTCCACATCCTCTCCAGCATGTTGTCTCCAGATTTTTTAATGATCGCCATTCTAACTGGCGTGAGATGGTATCTCAATGTGGTTTTCATTTGCATTTCTCTAATGACCAGTAATGATGAGCATTTTTTCATATGTTTCTTGGCCTCATATATGTCATCTTTTAAGAAGTGTCTGTTCGTATCCTTCGCCCACTTTTGGTTAGGTTTGTTTGTTTTTCTCTTGTGAATCTGTTTTAGTTCTTTATAGAATCTGGATATTAGCCCTTTGTCAGATGGGTAGATTGCAAAAATTTTTTCTTATTCTGTTGGATGCAGGTTTGCTCTAATGATTGTTTATTTTGCTGTGTAGAAGCTCTGAAGTTTAATTAGATCCCATTTGTCTATTTTGGCTTTTGTTGCCATTGCTGTTGGTGTTTTAGTCATGAAGTCCTTGACTATGGCTATGTCCTGGATGGCTTTGCCTAGATTTTCTTCAGGAGTTTTTAGATGTTAGGCTTTATATTTAAGTCCTTAATCCATCTGGAGTTAATTTTAGTATAAGTAGTCAGTAAGGGGTACAGTTTCTGCTTTCTGCACATTGCTAGCCAATTTTCCCAACACCATTTATTAAACAGGGAATCCTTTCCCCATTGCTTGTTTTTGTCAGGTTTGTCAAAGATCAGATGGTTGTAGATGTGTGGCACTGTCTCAGAGGCCTTTGCCTCTGTTCTGTTCCATTGCTCTGTGTCTCTGTTTTGATACCAGTACCATGCTGTTTTGATTACTGTAGACTTGTAGTATAGCTTGAAGTCTGGCAGCATGATACCACCAGCTTTGTTCTTTTTGCTTAGGGTTGTCTTGGCTATGCAGGCTCTTTTTGGTTCCATATGAAGTTTAAAGTGTTTTTTTCAAGCTCTGTGAAAAAGGTCATTGGTAGTTTGATGGGGATAGCATTAAATCTATAAATGACTTTGGGCACTATGGCCATTTTCAAGATATTGATTCTTCCTAACCATGAGCATGGAATGTTTTTCCATTCGTTTGTGTCCTCTCTTATTTTCTTGAGCAGTGGTTTGTAGTTCTCCTTGAAGGTGTCCTTCACATCCTTTGTTAGTCGTATTCCTAGGTATTTTATTCTACTTGTAGCAATTGTGAATGGGAGTTCACTCTTGATTTGGCTCTCTGTTTGTCTGTTATTGGTGTATAGGAATGCTTGCGATTAATGCACATTGATTTTGTATCCTGATAATTTGCAGAAGTTGCTTATCAGCTTAAGGAGAGTTTGGACTGAGACAATGGGGTCTTCTAAATATACAGTCATGTCATCTGCAAATAGAGACAATTTGACTTCCTCCTTTCCTAATTGAATATATTTTATTTCTTTTTCTTGCCTAATTCCTCTGGCTAGAACTTCCAATACCATATTGAATAGGACTGGTGAGAGTGGGCATCCTTGTCTAGTGCCAGATTTCAAAGAGAATGCTTCCACTTTTTGCTCATTGAGTATGATATTGGCCATGGGTTTGTCATAAGTAGCTTTTATTATTTTGAGATATATTCTGTTGATACCTAGTTTATTGAGAGTTTTTAGCATGAAGGGCTGTTGAATTTTGTTGAAGGTCTTCTCTGCATCTATAGAGATAATCATGTGGTTTTTGCCTTTGGTTCTATTTATGTGGTGTATTAGGTTTACAGACTTGTGTATGTTGAAACATCCTTGCATCCTCCAGATAAAACCTACTTGATCATGATGGATCAGATTTTTGATGTGTTGTTGCAATCAATTTGCCAGTATTTTATTGAAGATTTTTGCATCTATTTTCATCATGGATATTGGTCTGAAGTTTTCTTTTTTTGTAGAGTCTCTGCTAGGTTTTGGTGTCAGGATGTTGTTGTTCTCATAAAATAAGTTGGGGAGGATTCCCTCTTTTTGTAGTGTTTGGAATAGTTTCAGAAGGAATGATACCAGCTCCTCTTTGT
>NW_016107503.1:2226032-2295421 GCF_001604975.1 Cebus imitator
TTTTTTTTTGGTTAGTAGGCTATTAATTTCTGCCTCAACTTCAGCCCTTGTTACTGGTCTATTCAGGGTTTCAGCTTCTTCCTAGTTTAGGCTTGGGAGGGTGCAAGTGTCCAGCAATTTATCCATTTCTTCTAGATTTACTGGTTTATGTGCACAGAGATTTTTATAGTGATCTCTGACGGTAGTTTGTATTTCTGTGGAATCGGTGGTGATATCTCCTTTATTATTTTTTTATTGCATCTCTTTGATTCTTTTCTCTTTTCTTTTTTTATTAATCTGGCTACTGGTCTATTTTGTTGATCTTTTCAAAATACCAGCTCCTGGATATACTGATTTTTGAAGGGTTTTTCTGCCTCTATCTCCTTCATTTCTGCTCTGATCTTAGTTATTTCTTGTCTTCTGCTAGCTTTTGAGTTTTTTTCATGTTGCTCTTCTAGCTCTTTCAATTTTGATGACAGGGTGTCAGTTTTAGATCTTTCCTCACTTCTCATTTGGGCATTTATTGCTGTAAATTTCCCTGTAGACACTGCTTTGAATGTGTCCCAGAGATTCTAATACATTGTGTCCTCATTCTCATTGGTTTCAATGAACATCATTATTTCTGCCTTCATTTCATTGTTTAACATTCAAGAGCCAGTTGTTCAGTTTCCATGAAGTTGTGTGGTTCTGAGTTACTTTCTTAATCCTGAGATCTAATTTGATTGCACTGTGGTCTGAGAGACTTTGTTATGATTTCCATTCTTTTACATTTGCTGAGGAGTGATTTACTTTCAATTATGTGGTCAATTTTAGAGTAAGTGTGATGTGATGCTGAGAAGAATGTATATTCTGTGGATTTGGGGTGGAAAGTTCTGTAGATATCTATTAGGTCCACTTGTTCCAGTTCTGTGTTCAAGCCCTGGATATCCTTGTTGATTTTCTGTCTCGTCAATCTGTCTAATATTGATATTGGAGTGTTAAAGTCTCCCTATATTGTTGTGCAGGAGTCTGAGTTTCTCTGTAGGTAATTAAGAACTTGCTTTATGTATCTGTGTGCTCCTATATTGTGTGTATATAAATTTAGGATGGTTAGCTCTTCCTGCTGTATTGATCCTTTCACCATTATGTAATGCCCTTCTTTGTCTCTTTTGATCTTTATTGGTTTAAAGTCCATTTTATCAGAGACTACAATTGCAATCCCTGCTCTTTTTGCTCTCCATTTGCTTGGCAGATCTTCTTCTATCCCTTTATTTTGAGTCTATGTATGTCTTTGCATGTGAGATGGGTCTCCTGAATACAGCACACCTATGGACCTTGACTGTTTACTCAGTTCACCAGTCTGTGTCTTTTGATTGTGGCATTTATGCCATTTACATTTAACGTTAATATTGTTATGTGTGAATTTGATCCAGCCATTTTGTTACTGGTTTTTTGTTTTTCCTCTTGCTCAACACAGTTTCCTCATTGCTTCATTGGCCTTTACCATTTGCTTCATTTTTGCAGTGGATGATAATGGATATTTTTTTCTGTGTTTAGTGCTTCCTTCAGGAGCTCTTGTAAGGCAGGTCTGGTGGCAATGAAATCTTTCAGTAATTGCTTGTCCATAAAGGATTTTATTTCTCCTTCACTTACGAAGCTTAGTTTGACTGGATACGAGATTCTAGGTTGAAAGATCTTTTCTTTAAGGATGTTGAATATTGGCTCCGACTCTCTTCTTCCTTGTAGGCTTTCTGTTGAGATATCTGCTGTGAGTCTGATGGGCTTTCCTTTGTGGGTGACCCAATCTTTCTCTCTGGCTGCCCTTAGCATTTTTTCCTTCATTTCAACCCTGATGAATCTGACGATTATGTGCCTTGGGATTGCTCTTCTTGAGAAGTATCTCTGTGGGGTTCTTTACATTTCCTGTATTTGAATGTTGGCCTGCTTTGCTAGAGTGGGGAAGTTCTCCTGGATAATATCCTGAAGAGTACTTTCCAGCTTGGATTCATTTTCCCCATCTTCTTCAGGTACACCGATCAAGCATAGATTTGGTCTTTTCACATAATCTCATATTTCTTGGAGGCTTTGTACGTTTCTCCTCCTTCTTTTTTCTTTTTTCTTGCCTTCTCTTTTTATTTCATTGAGTTGATCTTCAACCTCTGATATCCTTTCTTCCGCTTGATCCATTCAGCTATTGAAACTTTTGTATGCTTCACAAAGTTCTCCTGTTGTGTTTTTCAGCTCCTTCAAGTCATTTATGTTCTTCTCTAAGCTGGATATTCTAATTAATATTTTGTCTAATGTTTCTTCAAGGTTCTCAGTTTCTTTGCATTGGGTTAGAACATGTTCTTTTAGCTCAGAGAAGTTTGTTGTTACCCATCTTCTGAAGCCTGCTTCTGTCAGCTCTTCAAAATCGTTTTCTGACATGTTTTGTTACCATGCTAGTTAATCATTGTGATCTCTCTGGGGAGGAGAGGCATTCTGGACTTTAATATTTTCATCCTTTTTGTGCTGGTTTCTTCCCATCTTCGTGGCTTTCTCTATCATTAATCTTTCAAGTTGGTTACTTCAGGTGGCATCTCTGGGTAGAGGTCCTTTCTGTTAAAGTTGGGGTTATTACTCCTGTATAAGGCTTTTTTTCATGCAGATGTCAGTGTGCTACTTGAGATAGTCTGTCCATTGTCTGCCTGTGGAGGCACTGCTGGGCTGCCTCATTCTTAGCCAGGATGCTGTTTATTCTTCACCTGGTTTCCACTTATGCTGGTGGGATTAGCTCCGCCTTCCCAATGGCAGGCTTCTTTCCCTCTGCGGTGCCTGCTGCTCCTGTATGGTCCTCCCTCTGATGTGTTAACTGTGAAACTCACCCAGAAGAGGGATTCTGGTTGCTTGATCTTGTGGGGGTGGGGCCTGTTTGGGCGTATCCCCTTCCCTGCTTTCAGCTCTTCCTTCTGTGGATGGACAGTTCCTTCTTGCAAGCTTTCTCGGTGTTAGACCAAGTCTCTGCTCTGGTCTGTGCTGATAAGGCACTGGTCTTGCTGGGGCTGCTGGCCTGGGCTGTCACCTGGTCTGCAACTCAGGGCAGTTCTCAGCCAAGTGGCGTTTTCCTGGGCTGTGTGTTGCCAAAGTCTCAGAGGGTAGCACTGTATCTGTTCCGGAGTCCCAAGGAGGTAACACCCCCCATCCTCCATGCCAGATACACTTTCCAGGTGGGTCAGTGCCACACCTTGCCGTGGCTTGCCCCTTTTGGGCTGTTTTTGCTGCCTTTGTTTGGGTTAATCCTGCTGTTCAACCAGTCTTTTTGGAATGTACCCAGTACCTTGCTTGGAGTTGTGAATATCGCTCTGGTCTGTGTCTTACTTGGTGGGAACTGCAGTCCAGAGAAGCTTCCTTTCAGTCTTCTTGGTCCCCCTTCTCCCAGAAAGCAATCCTTTTATGAATTTTCAGCTGGGTTTACTTAAATCACACTATATTTTTACACAGCTTGTATTTTTTTTTTAATATTTATATATAGTATATAATTTGTGTCTCATCAAAAACTTATAAAGTAAGAAAATTGGCTATTATCATTCATCTTTTAAAAAGTGACTTCCAATAAAATTCAGGGCAAGATATCAAAAAAACACTGAGATGAGTTAGATGGAAAATCAAGCATTTGGAATTCAAATAAAGAACCATTTTATTAAGATGACATTTTGCCTAAATAAATTTAAGATAGCAACATTTATAATAGAGCTAATATGAACAAGAGACATTGAAATATGCTTATTTTATTTAAAATTGCATACATTTTCAACAGAAAACATAGTAGGATATACTTCAGCCTTCAAGTTTGAATAATTTTTTTTTGCATGAGGATTTTTTCATGATATTTAATGTGAATTTTTGTTTTCCATACTAAATTGGTAAATTACAAATACATACATAATTCAAGTTTTAATTCTACCTTTGTGGGTATGACATATTTGTAAATGAATAAGCTTCTACTTATTATTTTTAACACCCTAAGTCATCGTTTTGTACCTAATTAGTACCACCTTTTCATTAAATTGCAATGTTTGATTAAAACTTCATATGATACATCTATAGAACACTGTTTCTTCTCTTTCTGTATCATATGTATTCATTAGAGTTCATTAACTTCATTTACTGAAGATGTATATTGAACAACTTTGTTTTGTTTTATAAGTAATTGTTTATGGTGGAAATAAAGTCGCAAAAGTCAATTTATAAATTTTGGAGAAAATATATAGGAATACATACTTGTAGGCATTGAAATAAGACAAATACATTGCTCTACTATGCAAGTCATCAATTTGAGTACATTTCCAACTGCAAAAATTCATTATATTGGCATTCAGAAGAAGCCATTCATATGTCAACTTCCCTTAAATTCGAAAGCTGAATAGCTCCTGAGAGATCTGACAGAAGTGGGTAAAAGAGAAAAACAAAATCAAACAAATGCATACAGAAAAGCACGGTCAGGTACCTTAAAAATATTATTGGAAGAAAATCTAGGTCACTGAATAAGTATCTTTTCTTTAGGGATACTGAGAATTATTTAGATTTATCCAAATTGTCACAAATGACAGTGATAAGGAAAACATGCAATAAATACAGAGTACATTATTTTTCAAAAATAGCAGACTAAGACATCAAATAGATTTTGATTACGGCATAAATTACAAAAAAAGTAACTTAAGTTTCTAATCTTGAATGAGGTTGTGAAATTTAATGAATTTAAAAATAACAAACTATAAAAAAGCAAGCCCAGTTATACGATTAAGTATAATTCTATTTATTATGCTGACTCTGTTATAAGATAAATATTTACTCAAGTATAAACAGATGGGGATGTAGGAAGTCAGCAACCTAGTGAGATCAGAAATACCTAAGTTTCAGTTACCACTATACTGGCAATAATTCCAATAATTCCAAGGCATGTCTTATTTTTACCACAAGCAGGTAACTGTCTGAATGATTACTTTAAAAAAAAAAAGTCTCTTTTGCCCAGGCTGCAGTGCAGTGGCATGATGATCATAGCTTACTGCAGCCTTGAACTCCTGGGCTTAAGTGATCCTGCCACCTCAGCCTCCCAAGTAACTGGGACTACCAGTGCACACTACCACACCCAGCTAATTTTTAATTCTTTAATTTTTGTAGAGACAAGATCTCACTATGTTGCCCAGACTGGTCTCAAATTCCTGGCCTCAAACTATCTACCTGCCTCAGCCCTGCAAAGTGCTGGGATTACAGGTGTGAGCCATTGTGCCCAGCCTGACTTCTTTAATCTCATTAACCAGTTATTTCAATAATAAGGTATGGAGATCCCTTGAATATAACTCAAATTTGTGAACATGTTTTAATGTCTATAGAAAAGAATGACATATCTTGGGATTTTAAAGGATTTTTTTTTTAAAAAAACAAACCAAAAGACATAAGCATGTCTGGTAGAATTTCAGGAAATTTGTGCTGTGAAAGAGCCAGGTTTAACGCAAGTAACCAAATAAATGCATTTATACATGCTATCTTACTATGAGACTGAGGGATATAACTGAATTGGAAATTGAAATTAAGGAATGATAAACAGAGCCAAGCTGGATTTTCAATCTGAACTATGCTTTCTTCATTATTTTATCCCTAAAAGAGAAAAAAATTAAGCCATTTCAAGTTAAATATTAAATTCAAAATTGAGCCACTGAGGAAGAACATTTGTGCCTTAACAGAGTGTTGTGTTTTGCCTACTCCAGAGATATGAGGTCTCTCTATATGTGTGTTTTGTGTTGCATGTGCACGTGTGTAGATCCAATGCCTGCGCTGCAAATGTAGTCATAGAAACCTAGAGAAATTGAAGGAAGATGTGACTACCACATGTGTAGACAAAAGATAGTTGAAAACAGGGTAAAAAGACAGTCCAATATCAAAGCTCAAAAAGGGAACTAGATATGGGGTAGAAAAATAGGTAAGCATTTTAACAGAAAAATAGCTGAAACATTTGATGTAGTGTTTCACTACATAGATATATCTGGGATTTTTTTATTGTTTTCTACTGAGAGTCACAAACTTGTAACATCTTAGGTGTTTTGACCACAAATTAAATGCATACATTCGTTCTATAACAATTCTGCTTTATGTTTCAAAACCTCTACTAATAACAACCTGTCATTCTTTCTCCCTTTCCATTAGGATGGGAAATGACCGTCTTCATTGATTGTCAAAAATCAATTAGTTTTTGCACATCGGAAATTCAAAACAATTGTATCAGCAGAAAGGTAGTGCCATCATGGGGAGAAATTTGAATCTGGAAGACCACAATGTTTTGCAAATTACACATGTAAAAGCTCTCACCAACATCAGTATTCCAATATGTCTGTTTTCCACCTGAACTATTACTCATGGTATTAGGGTTCTCCAGAGAAACAAAAACAGTAAGATGTGAATGTCTCTTGATAGACGATAGATGGGTAGGTAGATAAATAGATAAATAGATAGATAAATAAGAATTAATCCAAAAGGTGAAGAACTTTCAGAAACATCCAGAACAATGCTTGGCCAAATATTTGGGCCCAGCCAAGTTGGTACATAAAATTATCCATCACACTCATTCCACTTCTCACCTGTCAGAATCAGCACCAGTTACATGCACATAGGAGCTTGTTTTGTTATTCAGCATAATTGCTACGTAATTGAGAATTACTCTTCTAAGATACCTTTGTCCAAGGGCTCAAGCCCTCAAAGCAAATAAAAATGGAAAATCAAAAGTAGTGCGTCAGTCCTGGGATCCTGTTTCCACAACAGAAAGGGAAAGTCACTGGAACAGGACAATTCTGGACATCTTACTTTTCTTTGGACCACACGTTGACTTCAATTTGTCTTATCCTCCTCATGTAAGATAAACCAGGGAGATAAGTAATGCGTTTCCATTCATAACCTTTTCATAGCCTTATTCATTTTGCTTTCCCTATATTTTAATATTCTTTTCATAATTCAAGATTTTACCTCATAAATCAGTGGTGTCCAAGGGAGAAATTACAGTCATGGGTTCTTAGTTGATGCTTCTGTTTGGGCCAATAAAGCCCCTTCCTCATCCCCCATACAAAACAGAACAAATGACAAAGTAAAGTGTGTTGTACAAGCTTGCCTTGAACTGTCTTATGTTGGTTTCTATTAAAACACAATACTGTATATCGTTTTTCCTTGCTTTCAGATTAATTTTTACTATCATGTGAGCCCTGTCTTCTCTACCTAATTTGTAAAGACTAAAGTGCCTTGGAGTTCAATCATGGCCCTTCTCTCACATATCACTCCTTTCCTAAGAAATCTCCTTTATTGGCCAAGCACAGTGGCTCATGCCTGTAATCCCAGCACTTTGCCAGGCCAAGGTGGATGGATCACTTGAAGTCAGAAGTTCAAGATCAGCCTGGCCAACATGATAAAATCCCACCTCTACTAAAAATATAAAAATTAGTCTGTCATGGAGGTGGGCATCTGTAATCCCAGCTACCCAGGAAGCTGAGGCAAAAGAACCCCTTGCCGGAACCTGGGAAGAGGAGGTTTCAGTGAGCCAAGCTGGGAGACAAAGCAAGACTCCATCTCAAAAAATACTTAAAAATTAAAAAATATAAATCTAATTTATTGCCATAATTTAAATTCCATCTATGGAATAATGATCCCAAATTTAATATACTCAGAATTTTTTTTTTTGCTTTTGTGTTCCATACCCACAAAGACAGCAGCGTGTTTGATTCAAAACTGGTCATATCATTTATAGCTCAGGTAACATGTTCACATGTTAAAAAATAATTCTCTTTTAGTCTCCCATTCCTCAAACAGATACCACCTGTATTTACTAGCCACTAAGATGTTTTCTTGACATGTCTCTCCTTCATCTTCCGCATTAAACCAACACCAAGTTCCTTTGAATGTCTATGTTCATTTCCTATTGCCACGTTAACAAATTACTAAAACTTAATGGCTTAAAACAACACAAATCTATTCTCTTTCACTTCTGGATGCTAAAAGTCTAAAATCAAGGCGTTGATAGGGTTTCATTCCTTCTGAAAACTAAGATAGAATTTGTTTTCTTGCCTTTTCCATCTTCTAGAGGCTGCCTGTATTTGGTTTGTGACCCTTTTTCTACTTCTTCAAGACCGGCAGTGTAGCTTTTCATCTCTCTCTCTTATCCCTCTCTCCCCTGCTTCCTTCATCACATCTCTTCCTCTGTCTCTTCCTCCTCTGTTTTGTGATTGTGATTGCACTGGGCCTTTGTAATTATATTTGGCCCACCTGGATAACGAAAGTTACTCTTCCTCTCTCAAGATCGTCAATTTAATCACATCTCCAGAGTTTCTTTCATTATCCTACCATATTCACAATTGCTCAGAAAGAGGATGTGAACATATTTGTGGGGAGTATTATTCAGCCTTCATAGTGTCCCTCCAAAACATTCTCTCAGCCTCTTATTTTCTTTCCTTTGTACTCTACATCGAGTAAGGTTTTGAGGTCCTGGAATGACTAACTTCCTGACTGGTTTGTGATGACCTTTCTGCACTTACTCTTCCAGCACATGTGGATCTTCTCTTCAAAGTAAAAATATGATTATACCACTTCCCTGCTTAAAACATTTTAATAATGTTCCTTTACATTTAGGATAAAATTCAGAATTTTTAATGTGGGTAATGTGCCTCTTACATGCAGTTGCATGCTTCATCTAATGTTCCTGCCCCCTTAATCACTACAAAACAGCTACCTGCCCTTCCATCTAGCCAAATTAATTATACGACTCTGCAAATGCTTTTATTCTGCAGTGATTTACTCCAACACTTTATGATATAATTTAGTAGTATGAGGTCTATATTATGATATAATATAAAATTACAAGGTCTGTATCATCAGTAGAATTTACACGTAAAACTATTGAACTATAAAGTACTGTAAAAAGAGTTCCGAATGCTATCAACAATTCTCCTTTCTTCAAGTGCATGAATTTCAATACAAATGTAAATCTTCTACAGGAATATTTTGTCTTCCATCTTAATGGTGTAGAGTTAATCTGCCTTTCCTTTCAGATTCATTCTCCTCCCCTCTCTGTGTTTTATGGAGCTAGGAAACAATTCTGCTGACTCCTTTGCAAACTACATTTCAGCTCTGTTAAGACAATGGAAAGTCTTAGTAGATGATTGGAGGACAAGTGGAGGGAAGAAGCCAGGGTATATTACTCACTACGTTGAGTAATATGTTTGGTAAAGACTGGTGCTTCTCCATGTCTCCGGTTTTCAATATTTAGAAGCTCCATCATAGTTCCAACTTCTGCCAGCCAGGTTTCCAACTTCAGCTGTGTGGTCTCAGTTCTTGATCTCGGTTAACACTACTTGATCTCTTAGCCCTTCTAGCCACAGGGATGAAGATTGTGTGTGTGTGTGTGTGTGTGTGTGTGTGTGTGTGTCTGTTTGTAAAATACACATTGGCTCATATGAAAACAGACAAGTCCAAAGATCTGCAGGATGAGTAAACAAATTGGATATTCAAGGTGGCAATGGTATAATTTCCATTAGAAAACTGGAGGTCCAGGAAGAGCCAATGTTTTAGTTCAAGTCTGAAGGCAGGAAAAGCTGATACTCAAATCGGAAGGCTATCAGCCAGGAGAAATGTTACTCAGAAGAGGGTCAGCTTTATTGTTCTACTCAGGCCTTCAAAGGATTGGATGATTTCCACCCACATTAGAGAGGAAAATCTACTTTACTTAGTCTTCCAATTCAAATATTAGTCTCCAAAAACACCCCCACAGAAATACCCAGAACGATGTTTGACCAGATAAACGAGCACCCATGATCCAGCCAAGACGGCATGTGAAATTAACCATACACTTCCATTGCTAAATTCTCCATGGCCGCACCCTATCTTCTTTGTATTTTCAGCGCTACCTTTGCCTGAGAAAAACTAAACAAACAAATTAACAAAAGCAATTACTTAAATTTAATTCCTTCCTATTTCAATGCATAAAGTATTTTCAGTTTTCCTGACTGGATCCTCACTGATGTAAGAGATTGCTTTATTAGAATGGGAATTTCTCTGTCCTTATGTTCTAATTATCTTCAACATCTGTCTTTATCACAATTTATTCACCTTTTTAACAATAACCCATATTTTTAAAATAGGCCTATTAACATTATTTTTCTTCTTCCCAGTTTTTCACTTTGGTACATCAAAGTACACATTTATGCAGTCAGGCACAGTAGCTCTCACGCCTGTAATCCCAGCACTTTGGGAGGCTGAACTAAACAGATCACTTGAGGTCAGGAGTTTGAGACAAGCCTGGCCAACACGGTAAAACCCGTCTCTGCCAAAAAATACAAAAGTTAGCTGAGTGGTGGCATCTGCCTGTAGTCCCATCTATTTGTGTAGCTGAGGTAAGAGTATCACTTGAACCTTGGAGGTGGAAGTTGCAATGAGCGGAGATCACACCATTGCACTCCAGTCTGGGTGACAAAGGGAGACCATATTTCAAATATATATATATATATATATATGTGTGTGTGTGTGTGTGTGTGTGTGTGTGTGTGTACATATATATGTATATATTTTTTATATGTATAAAATACATGTGCATACACACACACACACACATTTATGTATTCATTGTCCTTTCCCCCATTGTTTCTTGCTTTCAAAGGAATGCTGTGTGTATTTCATTTTAAGATTTAAAAAACCTTATTGAACAATGTCTTCCTTTTTTCCCAAATGGTGTATGCCTCAGCTTACAATTTTCTTACCAAGACAGTAGTTTTATTAATGTAGAAATGTTGAGAGAAGTAGCTTACATTCATTTAATAAATTGACAAGTCCGTACATCATACAAAGGCTCATAAAATTTTGGTTGTTCTATAATAGTATTGTTTTATTTCAATAAAGCATCCATAAATACAATTGAAATACGGCAAAAGCTAGAATATAAATATAACCTGTTTTAACGTGATTCAGATATTGTTAAAATAGAAAAATGCTAGCAATCTGTTTTATGGAAAGAAAATTACAAACAAAAACTGCTACATATTAACCACAGGAAGAGTGCAAGTTAGAAAACTTAATGAAGAAATGTGATCGTTTGGCTTGGCTGGATAGCTTCCAATTTTTGATGATTGAAAGCTTAGCTTTATTAGAATTAAACTTGTATCAAGAAGAAGTCACTCAAGGTTGCAGTTCAAAAGGGCAATTTTACAAACAAAACTTCCTAAGTAGGATAGGAAGCAGAAGGCAGATTTAACCTGGAGTTATCTGAAAACAATAAATATCTAGAATCCTCACAGTTATCAGAGGAATCACCTGGAATTCTAATAGGAAAGCTCTTTGTAAATAAGATTCTATAGTAAACCTGGTGATTCATAATTATCACACACAATTAACTGACTTGGATCACAATATCATCTGCCAGGCTTGGTGTTTTCCAGATAAAATTGTTCATTACAGATATCTAGGTCCAAATGGGCAGCTTAATACTTATAGTTCTAAATGCCTTCTCCTTATATAAAAGGCTGAAAAAACCCTCAAATGTGAAAATATTATAGAAACCAGAGTAAAATCCCAGGCCAAATCTATTAAAATTTGAAAAGAAATAATTTTCTCCTTTCTCAATTGATAGGTGTAAAAATATGCAATTTGCAAAATGTCATTTGAATGGATTAATTTTAATATAAGGAAAAAACTTTCTTTTAAACTTCTCCAGTCCTCTGATTCTGGTATATTGAAGTAGTCTCAAAATAACTTACAACTTCATTGATAAAATGTTGATTTCTGCAATATTGGAAAATATTTTCCTATTCCTAACTTGCAGATATAAGTAGCACAAATCTAAAATTGTCACTCTCTGGGTTAAAGACTTCACTAGCTCCCAATTATTTTATAATATATGTTTATTGTATTAATAAATCAATCAAAAATACACACATATATATGATATGATATAAACATATCCAAGAAGTTTATATACAAATATTTATATATTAATAAATCAGAGTATATATATATTATATATAGTCATGTTTCACTTATTGATAGAATGTGATGAGAAATGCATTGTTAAGCAATTATTTGAATTCTGTGAACATTATATAGTGTACTTACACAACACTAGATGGTACAGCTTACCACAAAACTAGACTATGTGATATAGCCTGTTATTCCTAGGCAATATATCTTTACATTATATTACTGTACTGACTGTTGTAGGTAATTGTGACAAAATGGTATTTTGTATCTGAACAAATCTATTCATAGAAAAGTTACAGTCAAAAATGCTACATAAAGATAAAAATTGTTACACCTTTATAGATAACGTACTATGGATGAAGCTAGAAGTTCTGGAAGTTGCTCTAGATGAGTCAATGAGTTGTGAGTGAATGTGAAGGCCTAGAATAAGCTTGTCCAACCCCTGGCCCATGGGCTGCATGAGACCCAGGACCGCTTTGAATTGGGCCTAACGCAAAATCGTAAACTTTGGTAAAACACATTAAGACTCTTCTGTGATTTTTTTTTTAGCTCTTCGGCTATTGTCAGAGTATTTTATGCGTGGCCCAAGACAGTCCTTCTTCTTTCAGTGTGGCCCAGGGAAGCCAAACTTCAGTACAGTCATGGCTGCATTGAAATGTGAAAATTAGTAAAAGCGAGGCTTCTCCTGCTGCCTAAAGAAATTTGCAACTAGGAGAAGAGAAAATTGCCACATACATGAAAGTGATTTTAAAAATAATAGAAACGTGATTGCAAGTGTGGTACTTCTTAAGTCTATATGTCCTTAACAAGTTCAAAAGAGTTCAAAGAAAAAGAGAAGAATTATCTCCTTTTTTTTCTCCAAAAGGAACCTAAGATATTGATTGACCAAGGAAATGAGTCCAGTTCTAAATAAAGAAGAAACTGTATCGGGGAGGGGGAAATGGCAGGAGGGAGAGGTATACATTCACATACACACTGTTAAAATATAACTGGTAAAGAGTTATCTATCTAGTTACCTGCTTTTCTCCCAGGACACCCCTGGCCTAGAAAATTGGCACTACTGTAGGCTTTATAAACATTGTATACTTAGGCTGCCCTAAATTCATTCTTCAAAAAAGTATTATTTCACCACAATGTTACAATGGTTATGACGTCACTAGGCAATAAAAATTTTTCAGCTCCATTGTAAACTTATGGAACTACCTTCATATACATAGTCCATCACCGGCCGAAACATTGTTATGCAGTTCGTGACTATATGTACTGTATTCACAAATGTTCTGTCTCTGCCACCCCTGAGGCAGCAAGATCATCCTTTTCTCCTCTTCCTTAGCCTACTCAGTGTAAAGATCACAAGAATGAAGGTCTTCATGATGATTCCCTTCCACTTAATGAATACTAAATATACTTTATCTTCCTTATGACTGGCTACATAATTTACTTTCTCTGCTTACTTCATTACGTTATGACACTATACAAAACGTGTGTTAATTTACTTTATATTTTCGATATTGCTTCCAGTCAACAGTAGAGTATTAGTACTTAAGTTTATGAAAAGTCAAATATTATATGCAGAGTTTTGGACTGTGAAAGAGTTGAGGGGCAAGATCCATATATATATATATATATATATACACACACACACACACACACACACATATATACACATAAATATACATATATACATGCATAGATATATTCAGAATGGCCTTCAATATTGATAAGTTGGTCATAATTTTCGTATTTATGTTCTCAAATTATTTTACCCTTTTATCATGAATTTCAGCCACCATGCCCTTATTTATTTGTTCCTCATTGCATTAATTTTATTATACATAAACTCTTCAAAACATTGCAAGTAAAACCTTTGCCACTCACAAATGTGTGGGTTGATTGGTATGGCGGTGCTTCGGACTGTGGTTCACCTGAGATAATTTCCCTCGAGTCCCTGTTTTTTGATGGCTACAGAAGCACAGGAGGGAAAGTTCCTTGCCAAATGAATGTTTCAAAACACTGCTTTATATCTCATCTGCCAATATTCCATAGGTCAAAGCAAGTCACATACTCAAGCTCAAATTTAGTGACATTAAAAAATATACTCTATGTCTATAATGGCATTTTCTTCCTACAAATAGTAAATGCCTTCACTTACTGAAAATGCATAATGAGTGTTCTTTATTTTTTACTCATTTTAGAATGACAGAAGTTGTAATTGAGCTGACTGCATTCAGTCATGGATCTTGCTCTCTAGTTTTTTAAAATAAAGATGATTCCTTACAAACACAATTAAGTGTTATTGTAATAAATATTTTATTTATGGGGATTATAAAGGAAATATGTTTCGATGCTTTTAGGTAAATTAGATCTTAGACACTCCTTTCAATAATTTTTATAAGATACTTTATGAGACACTAACCATTGATTGGAATATCAATTTTTCTGACTATTGAATGCAATTATTTGATATTAGTAAATTTGATTATTAATTAAATATATTAATATTAATCATATAGTTTCATTTCTCAACTAATGAGATTTTTAAATTAAGCTTTTCATTTCTTGTTAAGGACAATTTTCCGAAGCACATTTCCTGAGGTTTATTTAAGTACTTGCCATTGTGGATGGATGCCTCTCTGAACTCATGCTATTTCTTACAATCAAGTTTTAGCAGGGAACAATTTTTGTTCTATAATTCCAGTACTCTAAATACTAATTTTTAGTGATCTCTACCTTGAAAACAATTCTTCCAATTCTATTGTTTTGTTTCATTCACAGCTTTCCTTATCCTTTATCTCTTTAACCTGTTTGGAAGAAGAGATCTTGAAAAGACATATACTCTCACCATAATTTCCCTCCTGCATAGTACCCAATATCTGCTAACTTAGCCATCCTCAGAACTCATATCTTAACTCAGTTATGGCTGCATTGAAATGTAAAAATTAGTAAAAGAGAAACTTCTCACACTGCCCAGAGAAATTTGCAACTAGGAGATGAGAAAATTACCACATATATGAAAGCGATTTTAAAATTATAAAAATATGGCTGCAAGTGTGGTACTGTAGCCTGCATGTCCTCAAGAAGTTCAAAAGAGTTCAAACAAAAAGACAACAATTGTCTTTTTCTTGCAAAAGAAAATCAAGATGTAGATAAACCAAGGAAAATAGTTCATTTCTAAACAAAGAAGTGGCTGTGTGAAAGGGAGGAGGAAAGAACAGGAGGTGGAAAATTATGTCCACACCTGTACCTGTAGGGCCAGGAGGTACAACAGCTCTCTGTATTTTCTATGAATTTTGCCATGGATCTAAAACTTTTTAAAATATAAAGTCTATTGAAAGAACAGACCCAAACTAAGTGAATACTATGTCATGTAATTTTCTAAATAATTGACTCTTGATAAAAAGTTCACAATAACTGAATTCTTTAATACATGATTTCTACTCAACAAAATGGTGACTAATGTGTATAGATGCAATATAAATGCTCTTTACATACAAAAGTCCCTGTATTAGCCTGTTTTCACACTGTCATAAAGAAATACAAGAGACTGGAAATTTATAAAGGAAAGAGGCTTGATTGATTCACAGTTCTGCATGGCTGGGGAAGCCTTAGGATACTTATAATTATGGGGAAGGGAAGGCAGGCACTTTCTTCACAGGCAGCAGGAGAGACAACATGTGAAGGAGGAAATGTAAAACACTTATAAAACCATCAGATCTTATGAGAACTCACTCACTATCATGAGAATAGCATGGGGTAAACCACCTCTATGTTCTAATCACCTCCCATCAGGCGTCTCTCTCAACACCTGCAGGTTACAATTCAAGATGAGATTTAGGTGTGGACACAAAGCATAACCATATGATTTTTCCCCTGGCCCCTCTCAAATCTCATGTCTTTTCACATTTTAAAACTAATCATGTATTCCCAACATCTTAACTTATTTCAACATTAACTCAAAACTCCACAGTCCAAAGTTTCGTCTGAGACAAGCCAAGTCCCTTTCACCTGTGAGCCTGTAAACTCGAAAACATGTTAGTTACTGTCAAGATACCATGAGGGTACAGACATTGGATAAATGCCCTCATTCCAAATGGAAGAGATTGGCCAAAACAAAGGGGCTATAGGCCCTGTGCAAATCCAAAAACCAGCAGGGCAGTCATTAAATTTTAAATCTCCAAAATGATTTCCTTTGAATCCATGTCTCACATCCAGTTTATGTTGATGCTAGAGATGGGTTCTCACAGCCTTGGGCACCTCCATCCCTGTGGCTTTGCAGAATACAGCCCCCAACCCAACTGCTTTTACAGCTGGCATTGAGTCTTGGCAGCTTCTCCAGGTACCTGGTGAAAGTTGTCAGTCGATCTATCATTCTGGTGTCTGTAAGTTGATGGCCCTCTTCTCACAGCTCCACTATGCAGTGCCCCAGTGGGGACTCTGTGTGAGGGCTCTAACCCCACATTTCCTCTTCATGCTATACTAACAGAGATCCTTCATGCAGGCTCCACCCCTGCAGCAGACTTCTGCCTGGACATCCAGGTGCTTACATACATCCTCTGAAATCTAGGTAGAGGTTTCGAAACCTCAATTCTTGTCTTCTGTGTACCTGCAGATCCAACACCACAAGAAATCCAACACGATAGGGCTTGCACCCTGTGATGCCACAGCTTGAGCTGTACCTTGGCCATTTTAACCCCTGCTGCTTGGATGCCAGGCACCAAGTCCTGAAGCTGCATAGAGCAGTGGAGGCTCTGGGCCTGGCCCAGGAAACTATTTTTTCCTCCTAGGTCTCTGGGACTGAGGGACTGCTGCAAATATTTCTACATGCCCTAGAGACATTTCTTCATTGTCTTGGCAATTAACATTCAGCTCCTCCTTACTTACATAAATTTCTGCAGCAGGCTAGAATTTTTCCCCAGAAAATGAGTTTTTCTTTTCTTTCTTATGGTCAGCCTGGAAATTTTTCAAACTTTTGCAATCTGTCATCCCTTGAATGCTTTGCTGCTTGGAATTTCCTCCACCAGATACCCTAAATCATCTCTCTCAAGTTTAAAGTTCCACAGGCTGTAGGTGAGGGGCTAAATGCTGCCAGCCTCTTTGCTAAAGCATAACAGAAGTCACCTTTGCTCCAGTTCCCAAGAAGTTTTTCATCTCCATCTGAGACCACTCAACCTGGACTTCATTGTCCATATCATAATCAGCATTTTGGTCCAAATCATTAAACAAATCTCCAGGAAATTCCAAGCTCCCAAATCTTTCTTTGTTCTTCTGAGCCCTCCAAACTGTTCCAACTGCCTGTCATCCAATTCCAAAGTTGCTTCCACATATTTGGGTATCTTTATACCGGTGCCTCCCTCTACTGCTACCAATTTACTTTATTAGTTCATTCTTCACACTGCTGTAAAAATACTATCCAAGACTGGGTAGTTTATGAAGAAAATAATTTTAATTGACTCACAATTATGCGTGGCTGGGAAGGTCTCAGGAAACTTACAATGATGGTGGAAGGGGCAGCAGGCAATTTTTCACAAGGTGACAGGAGAGAGAAAAAGTGTGTGTAGGAGAAAATGTCAAACACATAAAACCATCAGATCTTGTCCAATCACACTCACTGTAATGAGACATGGGTGAAACCACCCCCACGATCCAGTCACCTCCCATCCAGTCCCTCCCCTGACACCTAGGGATTACAATTTGAGATGAAATTTGGCTGGGGACACAGAGCCTAGCACTATTCAGTCCCCAATAACTCTTCTCCATGAAAATAAAATGAAACAATAATATATATGTCATGTATTCTACACTTTATGAGGATACATATAGAGTTAACATTTTTACACTTGACCATGTTTTTATATATTGAAGAGAGTCTCTTTTTTTTTTTTTGACATATTAAGACATCTACCTAGTTTATATTTAGGTTATATTTAGATTCGGTTTATTTTAGTAACTCTTCCTTTGCAATATGGTTAACAATTTCTACAATATCTGCATTTATTGCTATTTCATTATGCCAATAGAAAGTAAATCTAATTTTGGCTTTCCCTTCCACAAGAACTTATTGTCATTTTGTCCTGTCTCATTGTTTTCATTATTTAGTCTTTTCTTTACGATCCAAATGAGCATATCCAAATTGTCCTGCAAACTTTTATTTCCTTCCTTTCTTCTTTCCTTTCTTTCCATCTCTTTTATTCCCTCCCCTTCTCTTTCCCTCTTTCCATCCATTCATTCTTTTTTTTTCTTCTTTCCATCAGTTCCCTATTACAATGGCTGAAGTACTTCTGTATTTCAGAGTGAATTTAGTATTCCTGTGTGGTTATTCTTTTTTGTTGAGTTTTAAACATTAATTAAAAATATAACTACTAAGTTTTATGCACAGATGTTGAAAATAAGGGCAAAAAAATGTCATGTATGTTTGATATTTGATAATTGGCATAGAAAACCTTTCTTCTATTGTGGAAGAAATTCCAATTTCCCATGGCCTCCATTGGTGGGAGGGCAAAGTAGCCATTTTACTACCTAGTAGTGGTGAGGGGACCTCCAATAGACTCTCTCAGACATGACCACAGAGAGAGAGGGACCTATACCTCATTATTATCAGATACAGTAGAAATTTAAGCTTCCCATGTGGTTGTTGCTAGTACCTTGGGGGCTTATTACAGCTTAGTGGGGATGAAAGTCCCAGCTCCACCTTCTAGCAAAATCTCTACAGTAAGTGGTTTGGGCCTCCTTATTATAGCCTGGCAAGTGTGGAAGTCTAGGCTACGTCCTTGGTCTTTCCTAGCACCCCACGTGGTGGTTAGACTTCAAAACAGGGAGAAGACCATTAAGCTAGGGTACTATACAATAGATATATTTAAATGAAAATTTTAAATATTAAAATTATTATTGAATAAGCAATATGATATCTAGTACTTTGTCAACAATTAGGTGATTGCATATTAGTCAGGAATAATGTAAATTTGAGTATCAAAAAGAAAGTGGATATGGCGAAAAATTACTATGACATTTAATCATGGCAAGTTCAAAGTAAACAATTTAATGCTATTAAAATGGGATGGAGAATCAATTGTTATGCAGTTATTAGAAAAACAAAAATCTCTCAGTTGGCGATAAATGTTATGTCCTAAGGAAAGAAGAAACATAGGATTGTAGAACTTAGTTTATTTTGACTTTGTTATTTGTCTACAGGACCAAAAGACATAAATAAAACTTACGTTTACATTAAAAAAGCCAAAAACCAATGATTAGCATGAGAGGAACTGAACATAGTTGACAATGAACAGAGCAAATCCAGGCCAAAAAGCACGAAATAAATGTACAAGTGTAAATGACAGCAGTGCATTGACTTTGTTTTTCCTATTTTAAATTTGCTGTTGCAATGATAATATTCGTTGATTTTCTGGAGAGAATACACACATTCAGCAAGAGAATAGTGAACATAACTTTTGTTTAACATTGTTAAGATAATATAGCCTTAAGAACAGAGTTTTTTTTACTATGATATTATCTACTTGCCTATTCCATTTTCTAATTTTCCATTCAAGAATACCTGGTATTGCTTTAAATAAACACATGCACACACATATATATAAGCACATCTGCCAATAGACTCATTTATGAAGCACGGTAACTGCGACAATATTTTTCTTTCCTTTCCTCTTCTCTTTCAGTGGCGCAAAAGTGCAAAAGGAAGTCAATATTCATTCACAGAAAATAAATAGCAGTGTATCTTTCAAGCACCACCTTGGAACGGTGGTTCTGGTTATAAAAGGGAAACAGAGCAGTGACACTACGTTTGTGTCAACACTGCAATAATCAGCAGGATATACCCTATGGTTTCTTGTTTTTCACTGTTTTTTACATCTTTTTTCATGTTGTGGTCGAGGGAATTGACTAGCATAACTCAGAGCAACAGAAATCCAAGTTAAAAACAGCTTTGTGCTCATCCTAGAAGTCAAGCTTGCCCAGGCAAGAAGATGTAAGGAACCTCCGGAGAAGCAATTAGCAAGAAGGAAAAATTTGGTAGAGTCTCACAAATTTGATTCATGTTTATCGTGTCAGCATTGGAGAGGAGGGTGATTCTAAATGGAGGAATGTTTTTACTGTTCCCAAGGTTGTCCTCCCCATAAGTTCTGATGGGCACAATGTAAACAATATTTATGAATAAAATAAAGTATCCAATAAAATAAAATAAAAGGGGAGGGAAAACAAATATTTGGCACATTGAGTGTAGATGTATCAACACTATTGGTGTTGATGTATTCACCACCTGTGAAAGACAATTTACTATTCTGTTTCAGCATTCTGAACACCAAGAGAAAACAGCTGCCCTGATACTTAAGTGGTTATTTCTGGTCCTGCTGCCATTGTTAACTCAACATTAACAGCAGAAAAGAATTTTTATGCCCCAATGGCTTCAGACAGCAGAGAGAAAAAGTGACAGATATAACATGGTGAGATAGAAAAGTAGATCATGAAGCACAGGTGAGTTATAGCCACTAGTTCTTGGAGCATTTATTTTGTTTGATGCTGTTCTTAACTTTTATTTGGGATTCAAGTGTACACGTGCATCTTTGTTATATACTAAATTGAGTGTCAAGGGGTGTGGTATACAGATTATTTGGTAACTCAGGTAATATGCATAGCACCTGATAGTTTTTTGATGCTCTCCCTCTCCCCAGCCTCCACTTCATACAGGTCCTGGTGTGTGTTGTTCCTTTGTTTGCGTCCATATATATTCAACAGTTAGCTCACACTTACAAGTGAAAATATGTGGCATTTGGATTCCTGTTCTTATGTTAGTTCACTTAGGAAAATGGGCCTCTTGATTTTTTCATGTTGTTGCAAACGACCAGATCTCATTCTTTTTATAGCTGCCTGTTCCATGGTATATATGTACCACATTTTCTTTATCCACTCTATATTGATGGGCGGTTATGTTGGTTTCATATCTTTGCAATTGTGACTAGTACTGTGAAGAACATACAGGTGCATGTGTCTTTATGGTGGAAAAATTTCTAATCCTTTGGTTATATACTCAGTAATGGGATTGTCGAGTCAATTGGTAGTTCTGTTATAAGTTATTTGAGAAATCAACACACAGATTTTCAAAACGGCTGAACTAATTTCCAGCAGCAGCATATAAAGCATTTTCTTACTCTGCAAATTCACCAGCATCTGTTATTTTTTGACTTTTTAATAATAGCCATTCTTAGTGGCACAGGAAGGTATCTCATTGACAAATGCAAGTTTTGATTTGCATTCTTAGTGTCATGAGAGAGTATCTCACTTGAGAAATGCAAGTTTTGATCTGAATTTTTCTAATGATCAGTGATGTTGAGCATGTTTTTCGTGTTGACCACATGTATGTCTTCTTCTGAAAAGTATCTGTTCATGTCCTTTGCCCACTGTGTATTGGGCTTGTTTTTGTCTATTAATTTAAGTTCCTAATAGATTCAGAATATTAGACCTTTGTTGCATGCATGGTTTGCAAATATTATCTCCCATTGAGTGGGTATATTTAGCCTGTTGATAGTTGCTGTCACTGTGCAGAAGCTCTTTAGTTTAATTAGTTTCTATTTGTCAATGTTTATTTTTGTTGCATTTGCCTTTAGCATCATCATTAGGAGATTTTTGCTAGAGCCCGTGTCCAGAATGGTATTTCCTAGGTTTCTTCTAGTGTTTTTATCATTTTAGGATTTACATTTAAGTCTTAATCCATCTTGAGTGATCTTTTTATATGGCATAAAGAAGGGTTCCAGCTTCAATCTTTAGCATACAGCTAGCCAGTTATCTCAGCACTATTTAGTAAATTGGGAGTCCTTTCCCATTGTTCGTTTTTTGTCCACTTTGTCAAATAGCAGATGGTTGTAGGTGTGTGACATTTCTTCTGAGATCTCTATTCTGTTCCATTGGTCTAGATGTCTGTTTTTGTATCAATACCTTCTTTTGCTGGGTGCTCTGGTTCACAGGGCTCCTTCAGGCAGGGGTCACAGTTGGAAGACAGGCCATATCTTTGCCACCTCTGCCCTATTCTGCTGTCTGAATGTTTGTCTACTAGCGGTGGGGGTTGGTGGGGTTGCCTGACCTAGCATCTGAGTGCTTCCTGGGACACTAGGAGGCTGCAGCCACTGGCTGAGTTCACACAAAAGTGGAATCGCTGGGCTGGAAGCTGATGCTGAGATTTGTCTGGTGAGTAGGGGGTAGGGAAATGTTGCTGCTTTCAGGCACTGTGGCAGTGGCCTCTACTGGGGCTATGGCACCAATGACTATTTGCTCTGGGGCCCAAGGCTTTTAGAGATCCCTTTGGACTTAAAATTTGCCCCTGTAAAATATCCGCATGGCCCTCTGCCTCAGTCTAGAGGCTCAGTGAGGAGGCGCAGGGGTAAGGGGGATTCTCTCATTCCCAGTCTTGCATCTGTCCCTGGGGAGAGTAAGAATCCCCTAGAGGGCTCTCACTCACTCACTCTTTTCCATGTTGGAGAGCTTTTCCTGGCTCCCTGCTAAGCCCAGTCAGGCAGGTGCCCAGGGGTGCTCCTGTCTCTTCTATGTATCCCCCTGCCAGATTTATTCTTATCAGTATCTCCAGACTGAAATGTTCTGGGACAAAGGTTTTACTGTCATAATAAAAGTACATAATAGTGAAAATCTAGAGAGATTGTGACTTACTACTCCCTCACACTGGAGAGATATTGTCAGGAGTTGATGCCCAGTGCAATTTTTTAGGGGAAAAAAAATAACAATTACAGTTAGAAAAATAGTTTTATGTTTCTTTTCTTGAGAAAGAAACAAAAAACACGTCTATTCTCTCACAGTATATTCAAATATCAGACCAAAAAAACCAGAAATACGTAAAATTATAAAGTGGACAAGTTAATCTTAGAGGAGCCTTTGCTCAAATAAAAGAATAGTGATATTTTTACGGTTGATGTTAACCAGTCAAGAAGTGTTTCCTCTTCTTTTCTCAAGGAAAACAAGTTGTGTGAGATTAAAAAAAAGTTTTAGAATCTTAGGGATATAATCACAGAATAAAATGCTAATAACAGAGCATATATGGAGGCATTTCCAACAACGTTCTCATCTCAAATATTGTTGGAAAGAGGAATTTCATTATTGGGGGAGGAATTTCAAAATCTGTTTAGTAGTGCACGGGTATAGACCTGAGGTGTGTGACTGCTCTTCAAAATCTTTTAGTTATGATCATCAACTCTGTTTTCTTAACACAGGAAATAACCGTGTTTTGGCTGTGATATTTTAAGATTAAAACTAGCTTTCAGCCTACATCATCCTCAATTTAGAACATATGTACAATGGAGTCTATTCTTTATTAAGTAGTCCCCTACAATGTTTATTGAGGAATTGCAAGTATTTTTCCCTTCCTTCCTTCCTTCCTTCCTCCCTCCCTCCCTCCCTCTTTTCTCCCCTCCCTCCTTTTCTCCTTTCTTCCCTCCCTTCCTTCCTCCCTTCCTTCCTTCTTTCCTTTCATCGTTCTTTCCTTCTTGATGATGTGTCACTCTGCTGCCCAGACTGGAATGCAGAGGCACAATCCTGGCACACTGTAGCCTCAAATTCCTTGGTTCAAGCAGTCCTCCTCCCTAAGCCTCCCATAGCTAGGACAACAGGCACTCACCACCATGCCCAGCTCATTTTATTTTTTTGTACTTTTGTAGAGACTGGGTCTCACTTTGTTGCCTAGACTGGTCTCAAATTCTTTCAAGGCGCTGGTATTAGAGGTGTGAGCCACTATACCCAGCCCCACGTATCCTTCTAAATGACTACTGGTGAACTGATGAAGACAACAATAGAGCTACATATATTAGCATGATTTTTACAGGATCTAAATTGTGTGTCTCACTTAGAAAGTTTTCTTTTCTCAATGTCTCTGCTACTCATGTGGTTATGTTCATACTTATTTATTTTCTTTATACTGTGATGGTGAAATAACAAAATATCTGTGGAACATAAGCATTTATTTATTTTTCTTCCAAAATAGAGTCATGGAGTTCGGAGTAATAAGAAGAAAATTGGTTTTTTTCTATTCAGATATGTATAAAAATATGTGACTAAGACACATCTATTAGTTTTATCATCATAAATATACTCTTTGGAAAGAGATAAATTAGCAAGTATCTGTGAATATACTTTATAAATTATATACTGTGTCTCATGTGTTATTCTTACTCATATCATTTTTTGCAAGTAAATTTGAGAAAAATTGCTCTTTAATTTGTACTTAATCTCCAAGATTAAATGCAGGAAAAATCACCAAGAAACTTACCCAGCATTAGCAAAAATTTGTTAGTTTGGATAAAAATATCTGAAATTCCATCAGAAATTTAAACTATGTTATAATGGTACTTGTACTTTTAAAACACATATATCTAACAATAAACTCATACCCTCTTTCTTTACCTAATCATATTATGCCAATTATTTTAAATATCATACTAAGTTACAATGAATGACAGGAAAACAAAATGGCATTCTTTTGAATTCTAACCCCAAGGAAATTCCCTTAAAATGTGATTTTACGAGTTTTCCTTCTTTAAGTTCATGAATGCTATGGCACTTTGTTTCAGTTACTCTTCATCAATAACTCACGCCTAGTTGAATCTTTCTTGGACTACCCTTCCATAATTTGCAGGCAGTCAGTGGTCTTAAGTCCTCTTTCTGTCACCCATAATTACTATATACTGCTGAGCTTAGTAGATTAAACAGTGATAGATTCATAAATTACTAATTGAAATCACAGCATATACTAAAGGATGACTTTATTTTTGTATAGACTTCATTAGGTCAAAAAGTAAAAGTAATGTATTTTAATATTTGAGTTTTGTGATTCTTGTATATATAGCATATATATACAGAAAATATAGATAAATATTGCTACTTATATATATATACACATATATATATAGCAAAAAGATGTGTTATATATTGCTATAGCATATATATATATACAGAAAATATAGATAAATATTGCTACATATATATAAACATATATATATATAGAGAGAGAGAGAGAGCAAAAAGATATCTGTTAATTTTATTTTAATATCTTATAGGAAAATAGAAAAAGCAATTTCAAATGATTACTTTAAAAAAAAAAAAAAAAGATGGACTTTCACCATTTGGCCAGGCTGATCTTGAACTCCTAACCTCAAGTGATCCACCTACCTTGGCCTCCCAAAGTACCAGAATTACAGGCATGAGCCACTGTGCCTGGCCTCAAATGATTACTTTTAAAACTCCATTCTCTCTTATTTAAATCTGCCAGTAACGCTTATCAAGAAAACATTGAATTTTTATAATGTCCAAATTCAATATATCATATGTAGTATTGGAAAAAGTCAAAATGTTCATACAATGCAGCTATCTTTTTTTTTAATCTCTAGGTTTTTGGAACAAAGCTTTCAACAAATAGCCTTTGAATGCAGTGAGGGGTCTATATTTGTAATTTCTAATTTAATCCATAAGAGGATTAGGACCAACCTTTTATGTACCTTTATTTTATGGAAATTCAGTGTACAATAATAAATAGTACTGACTTTCAGAAGATTTAAAGTGAGGTGACTCGTGAAACAAAAATAAGGAACTTCAAATTTAATAACCACGAGGAAGGAAAGAGTTTAGGTATTGAAAGAAAGAAAATACATTTAGCCAGAGACTGGTAAGCAAGGCACAGAATGATAGACATTGGAGAGGCAGGTAGTTGAACCTAGGTGATCATGATAAGTAGTTTAGTTTTTCTCTTAGTTTAATGAGGTTTCATTGAACAGAATAGTCATGTAAATTGATTTACTAAAATATAAATCATTGCGTAATAAGTTAGAACGCCTTTGAATACATTTTTTTTCCTGTAATTCCAAATATTTTATTTTGAAAGCAATTGTTCTGGGAAACAGCCCATGCTTTAAACCAGACTGCAAGAAAAGTTCTAAGACTGCCTGGATGGGTTAGGCAGCTGGAGGTAACAGCAGGCATGAGAACAGCAACGCAGAAGTGGGAAAACCACCACAGTACTTTAAAAAAGAGATGATGATCATTTGGACTACAATGGTGGCACTAAAAATGGATATAAACCGTTAACTTTAACGTGCATTTCAGAAGTAATGCCAAAAGATCTGCATGTGAGTTGAATGTGGAGATGAGGGGGAAAAAATTCACAGATGACTCATAGATTTTTGTTGTAAGCAATTTTTCAGTGACACTTATGAGATGTTCTTTCCATACGTTATGAGTTCTGCCTAGCAGTAACTCTTACTGTTAAAAAAATGTTTTACTTGACATTTATTTACATAAAAAAGAGAAAATAAAGTTTTGAGGAACCAGAGAGTTTGGTTCTTTTACTTTTCTGAATTCTAAAATGATCAGAACTAGAACAATATGATCTAATACAGTGATACTCAGATTCAGATTATCATCATAAGGTAGTGTAATCTGATAGTGATTTTTATATTTGAATTAGCATATTTGAGTTAGCTGGAAAATACATAAAGATACTCACACACAAATGATATAAATCTGACTACTTACTTCAGCTATACGTTAAATTATTTTATTCATGGCATCAACAATCATGTGGTTCTTCCAGTTAGTTATTGGTATTTGTAGTTTTCTTAGAAATTTGCATTTACTTTTATTATTATTTTTTCTTTTTTTAAATTGGAGAAATTACAGCTGCCACCAAGTATTTAAGTGAGGAATCACAATGGAGCCATGACAGCTGCTAAATTGGAAAAAGAATAGAAGTCAATTATAAAGTTAAATGTTAATGCAGGAAACATAGAGAAGAAATTACAGGCCAAAATCTGAGATGAGAAATAAAATCCAAGAATATTTTCTTAAAGCATCGAAATGGGCATTTAGTAGCAACCAAGTTTCACATTGCAAATAATATGTTGACTGCAACGATGTTGTGTCAAAATGACAGGTGTGACAGACCCAAATCAGTGATGGAGATATTTACAGAGATGGGTTACAGCTGTAGGCAAAAGTTTGAAATAGGCCAGGTTTGTTTTCAGCGCCCTCTCACCTCCCTTCCAGAATCCCTGGATCCAGCTTGAAGTTCTCAATGTCCTCGCCTTGACCCCTTGGTGTGTATGCTGTCCGCGTGCTCTGGTGTCCATGCAAGTCAGCAAGCCTCTGTCAATGCTTCATAACTGATTCAGTCCAGATCATTCTACCTGGCCTGTATTATATTTGTTCAGACCCTGACCCTTCTTGACCAACTGATTGAGGAATGTACACCGTTGCTGCTAGTGGCTGAAAGTGTTAACCAGCTAAATATTGTATTTATATCTCACGTCACATATCCAGACACAAAACAATTGGATTTAAACAGTGATGATTAGAGCAGAAAATGGGGAAGGAATGCTAGTCTTGCAGGAGAGGCTGGTTATAACAGGTTGGCTTTTTAGAAGTAGAGAATTTAAATCGGGTAGGTGTATGCCGAGTACATATATACATATGAATGATCAACAAAACGTGCTTATTCCTGTGTCTGTCCAATTAAGAGCAATTTGAGGAAAAAATGTGATTTATAGCTTCTACTCTTTAAATAATAGATCAGTGGTGTGATGAATTATATGAAAAACATAGCAAGAGAAAAGACAAGTAGAAATTTTCTTAGAGAAATAAGAGTAGGTACATATTTTTAAAGAAAGCTTCTTTCATACTAAATTAAACATATCATTTTAGTAAAAATTGTATTTTACACTGAAACTTGTATTTAATGACATGTATTTACCAAGAATATAATTCCAAGTTTTCTTCAGTTAGACAAGAATACATTTGCACCAAGACACATGCACATAATTGAAAAAAAATTGTATGTAGATGCTTTATATAAAAGCAACATTATGTTGTGCTGAGAAGCACTCTAAATATGATTACTATGTAAATCAAAATATGATTTAGCTCTACCTTTAAAATGCATTTTGGATGTAATTTAATATAATATTAAAGAAAATAAATATGCTTAAATAACTAAATAAAATTTCTATTAACTATAGCCAAATAGAATACATGTAAATAAAATAAATAAAATTATTATCAAATAAATAAAAAATAATGAAATAAAACATTTGATAAACTGTAACAACAAAACCAACATAGCCATTATATAAAATAGGTCTATAGTTATCAATAGAACTATTATTTTCAAATCCTAATAGTTTGGTTTAAAACTAAATTGTCCAAATAACTTGAGTTCCTTAATATTTCAGTGGTTCTACAAAATATAAAGCTATAGCACATATTACTCCCATTATTTTTGAAACTAACTGTTTTTCATAAAATTTACCCTGTCCTCAGTCAGAAAAAGCATTTACATTAAGTCATAGTGATCTACTCATAATAAATGGCAAAAATCTCTATATGTTTGCCCCAAATCTTTAGATGTTTGCCTCAAATCTCTAGGTGTGACCTGACATAAAATAATAGAACACTTTATATAGCCTCTGATGACACATTCTCGGGACTTTAATGGTTATTGAAAGAGAGTGGTTTTTGATTAAGTCCATAGTTTATAAAATATGCAAAATATTTTATATTGTTAAAAAAAATGATTAAAATTTATAAAATAGTTTATCAAAATATATTACAATATATTTATAAAATATTAAATATATCTTCCATAACAAATATATAAATAATTAAAATAATAAAATATTTATATTTATATTATATATTTATATATAAATACATACGGATTCATATATATGTCCATACTGTATATATATATTAAAAAATTCAGCCTAGAGCAGATGGGGTGTGTGTGTATGTACATCTACTACACATACACACAAACACACATGCACACCATCTGCTGTAGACTGAATGTTTGTCACCCCAAAATTCATATGTTGAAACTTAATATCCAATGTAATGGTATTGAAAGTGGAGCCTTTGAGACGTGATTGGGTCATAAAGGTGAAGTCCTTGTGAATGAGATTGTGCCCACATAAAAGAGACCTCAGAGAGCTCCTTTGCCCGTTTTGTTATGCGATGACTCATTGAGAAGATGGCTGACTGTGTGAATCAGGAATTTAGCTCTCATCAGATGTCACATCTGCTGGCCTCTTAATCTTAAACTTCTCAGCCTCCAGAACTGTAAGAAACACATTTCTATTGTTTATAAGCCACTCGGTCTATGGCATTCTGCTACAACATCCCAAAGGGACTGAGATATTTATCTCTTATGGTGACAATTAGTGTAGAATATTGTTCGGAATGTATAATTCTCACTACGTTTTCTCAAGTTTTTGAAATACCACCGCTAATCTAGCTGGTGGTCTCAAAGCCACATGTTATCTCCAAAATGACCATCAATAACCTTCACCTTCCAATATCCACATCAGTGTAGAGTCCCCTCTCACCCTGAATAGGACTATATCCTGTGAGACCAACAGGATCTTGTGGACATGGTAATGGTGACTTTGGAATCACTGGAAATGAGAAAGCAAAGCCTGTGTAGTAGCAGAACATGTGTCTGCTAGAACTTGGAAAGGAGAAAAAAATAATATACTGTATAGTCGAGATAAAGATATTTCCATGCAGAGTGCAGAAGGTGCCATGTGGTTTCTCCTTGATGCTTACAGGAAAACAAGAGACTGATTTTTACAAAGAATGATTGAATATAAAAAACTAAAGACCTCCAGGGTTTGAAAATGCTCAGGCCCTTCAGGTGGTAAAATGTTTAATATTGAGTAATGTCTTTTGGTTGAAGATAAATTGAAGGCATATTTGAGAAAATGCAGTTTTATTAGTTTCCTCTTGCTGCTGTAACAAATTACTACAAACATGTAGGTATCAAGCTACCCAAATTTATTATCCCTCCATTCTGGATGTCAGAAATCCAAAATGGGACTTAAAGGGCTGAAACCAAGGTGTCAGTACAGCCATATATTTCTGGAGTCTCTAATGGAAAATCTGTTTCTTGCTTTTTTCTGCATCTAGGGGTTGTCCGCCTTCCTTGGGTCATGGCCACAACAGTCTGACCTCTGATGCTGTCATTACATCCCCTTCTCTGACTCTGACTCTGACTCTCCTGGCTTTCTTATCAAGATTCTTGTAATTACATTTGGCCCACCCAGGTAATCCAGGATAATCTCTCCGTTTTAAGACCTTCCAGTTACCTATATTTGCCAGACTTCCTCTTATCATATGTGGTAGCATATTCACAGGTTTCAGGGATTAGGACAAGGACATCTTTTTAGGTTAATATTCTGCCTACCACAAGGGTCTAATAGTAAAATCAAGGGTGTGACCATAAAATCCTTTAGTAAAATCTCGTGAATATCTATCTCAGTGAATTTATATGCCAATAACTTCTAAGAATACAAGACAATGTAAGCAGCCTATTGCCTAAGAAACACACATAGAAAAAGATTTAGCTCAAAGCATATGCAGGTGTGTCTTTTGTCTAGTGAAGTCCACCCAATAACAGTCCTAGGAGACCCAAGAAATGTTTTAAGAGAACTGTCCGACACTGCCAACTTGAAACAAAAGGGACAATGACAGCCTGAGATGAAAAAGATGTGACGTACACTAACAATTCCATAGGCAGTATGCAGGTTGAGAAAGCCACTCCTGAGCAGCAAATGTGGGCAACATTTCATGAAGAAGGAGAAATTACTCCGAGGACAGATCCAGGAGCCACAGTACATTGTCCTCAGACTTTGAGCCCTAACCAAGGAACTGACAACATGTGCCACTGTAGATCCAGAAATGTTGGAGTGGTGACGACTGTGTCTCTCCTATTTTTCCCCATTATGAAAATGAAGCTCTGTGCCAGTTAGTCTTTGCCTGTTCCACCATTGTTTGCTGGGCCTGTGGGGATGACAGGAAGCAAGAACTTCTGTCTTTCATTCACAGGTTCTTATTGAGAAGGTGTGCACTCTAACCACCACACCTGAGCTGTCTTACCCCTAACTGAACCTGATATTATAGAAAATATCCTGTATTTGAGCTGACATTGGAAATGAATAAGAATTTGGAGATAAGATGTGGACTTTTTTTATGAAGGAGTGGGCTTGAAGGCATTCAACATTGAAAGTCAAAAGATGGACTGAGCTAACCAGTCACCTACTTGTATTTACATGTGTGTGTACTTTCCTTCCACAATGAATAAAGTTGATTTGTGGACCAGTTAGATATTGTGGATGTGATGGTGTGTGACTTCAGAGGCCAGGCAAAAAAAGACGCTGAAACTTCTGCCTTTGTGTCTCATATCACACTCCTCTGGGAGAAGCCATCCAACATGCCCTATGGACACTGAAGCATCCCTTTACAGATGCCCACTTGGAAAGAAACTAGGACTTCACACCAACAATCAATACCAGCAACCAGCCAGGCATGTGAGTAAACTTTGAAGTGGATCTTCCAGCCCCAATAAACCTGGTTCTTCAAAGACTGTAGGCCTGTGATGTCTGCTAGCAATCTCTCATGAGACTTAGTTCAAAACAGCCCAGCCAATATTTACTGTTATCTCAAATCACTAATTTTGAGATAATTTGTTATGCAGTGATAAATAATTGATATATGCAGTTTGTCTCCAGATGAAAAGGGATAATTTTATTTTTCATTATGGCTTTGCTAAGGAGTTCTTGCATGTGACACAAGTAAGCAATTCCATCTTTTCCCCACATAAAAGAAATATAATTCATACCAGAAAACTATCATATGTGACGGAACAATTTTTCCTAACTTCAGTGGTCCCATTGCAATAAGTCTCTTATTTCAGACATATACAGTGACATGATGGCAAGTTTCACTTCCTGGGCTTATCCAAAGCTTCACTTTCAGAAAACATTAATTCCTACTTTGCATTTCATTTAAGTTCCATTTTTCTTTACCCTAATAAAATATAACAATTCAAGTAGCCACATCCTTCAACATGTGACTCCACAAATTTTAATATGCACATCTAGCCAGAGGATAACTAGCCTCTACCAATGCTGTAGCTAGATTTGTGAGGCTGGCACAAATGCATCAAGTATCTACAAAAGAAAAACAAAAAAAGCAAAGTCATTCAGCTGCAAACACGGATTATATTTCTGAAAAAGGTGTTATTACTCAGAAAGCAGATACAAGAGCCACAGTATATCGTTCCCAGAATTTTTACTCTAATCAAGGAATTAGCATTTTCTCAATACGATTTTAAGAAAAGCCTTTTCATCTTATCATTTTTATTGTTTTAGTATGCCTAAAATAAACTATACTCTCTCGTTTAAAGAGTGTGAGCTTATGCTTTTAAACACATGATAGATGCTTACTGGTGATACTGGTAAGAAAAGCTGCAACTGCTATTATTTCCAATTTTATCCACGGAATATATGTTCAGGAGAAGTTGGGGCAATTCAAGTGTTACTGCAATGATGTATGATTGATGAACATTTTTCTGTACATCAGATTTCAGGAAACTCCACATTATTTGCTTCAACGTATAACATTTTTAAAACATTTATAGCATGTTTATATTATTTTCTTTGTAAGCAAATGCTAGGAATTAAAATGAGTACAATGAGTTTTAATTTACCAAAGCAGGATTTTTAAAGGTGGTGGTGAAATTTATATGAAAATGAATTTCTATTGTCTGCGTATTACACAAATGTCTCTGTAATATGCTATATAATACACTATAATGGCTTTCAAAACAGCAAGCTATGAACACTGTCAATTTTCTTATCTTTTTGGAGACTCAATTATCTCACATAAGACATAGAGAAAAAAGTAGAATTTCTTCTGCAGTTACTGTGAAATTAACGGATGCTCGTAACCTAGTACCTTAAGTAGAATTTTAAGTAAGAAAGGTAAAAACCAGATAGCCAGATCCTCAAAAGCCTGAAATCCATTAGCAAATCTTTAACAATTCAAAGTTTAGCCCCAAGTCTTTTAGATGCCGACTTTTCCCACACACAAAGAATATGTTTTGTTCCCTAGGGATTAATTCACTTAAAATATTCTACACTGGTGTTCAGCCGTATGCCGTATTCAAGTGCTGCAAAGTTATAACTTCAAAGGATATCTGGATGTAATTTTTCCTGCTAAAAAATTTCTCTTTCAAGGTATCTGATATTGGCAGCCAATTTGCAAACAAGAATTTGTTTGGAGAGAATAGAATCAGATAGTAAATAATCTGAAATTTTAATATTGACAAGCTTACAAATTCTGAGGCATCGATCTAGAAAATAGGAATGTAGTTGCCACAGTTGAGTGAAGAGGTCAGTTTCTTAGGGCAGGACACAATATCTTTGGTACCAAGTTTATATTGGCAAACTTGGTCTTTTTCTTCTGTGATGACTGAAGTATGTAGCTGAGCTCATTCTGTGTACCCAGTGCTATATCTAGTTAACAAAAAAATAAATAAATAAATAAATAAAATTTTTAAACCTCTAAATATTGATCAACACGTTCCTGACATTTAGTCTTTTCGAGATGAAGTTGGAAGGCAATTTTGCTTGTATTTGGGGTTTTTTTTGTAAGTCAACTGTAGTTTTGTGTGGATATATGTGGAGTCTTTTTTCCATTGTCAATGTAACTCAAAATATAATGCATGATCCTTTTTTCATGAATTTTGTCTAGATTTAGTAAACTCTTTGAGAACATCTATCCAGGTAATTTTTCCAATCTGGAAGTTCTTTTTGTATTACAAGTTTGATTATTTTTCCTTTCTTATATGTTAACAAACTATAATAAAAGTTTGTATCTTTATTTCTTTATCCTTAATGTCAACCATCTCATTCTTAGAAAGTTTGCATTACTGGCCTTACACTTGTGATTCTAAAAGAACTTCTCCAAATGTCCTGAGAATAATTATTGTAATTTTCTTGAGTGTACTTTTTTTCCAGCCTGCAAAGTGAATGGGTCATAATTTTGCTATTACATTTTCAATTACCTTTCAGTTTCCCTACTTCCATTTGAGTGCTTGTTTCTCAATAGGATGTTATGAATCTTGGGTCTGCGGTCATTCTTTCAGATGTGGCTTTATAGTCCCTCACCTTCATTTCACAGAGGTGATATTGTCTTGCGCATTATTACAAGCATAAATCTAACCTTTCTAAATATTTTTCCTTTAGTTGATTAATTTGAGGTAGCTTTACCTACCAGTCTGTAAGATACTATTTCTTCTGTCTTATTTTTCAGAATATATTTCCTACTTTAGATTTTAAATTTTTTTTTCTGCTTATTTATCTTTGGTGAAATAAATGCCCAAGCAGATGAAGTGTTTGCCAAGAAAGAAAATATGAGACTATTCCTTGCTGTTTCCACTGCTTGTGTAGGTGTTTGGAGCATCCTGCTTTCTAATCTACAGTCTGAGGTGGATGGATATCTCTCTTAACATAAAGCCGGGTGTCTGTGGTTTTTTACATGGCACAATGGTCCTAGACTTGGGTACTCTTATTTTACAATGGATTGCCTTTTAGATATTTTAATTTGAATATATATTTCCCTTTGCCTCCTTCTGATTTTGCTTTTGCCCATAAACATTATGTGGTGGCACTATAATGCCCAGATGAAAACTGTGGCCACCAGTCCCTACCCAGCATTCTGATAGACTAAATATGAGAGAAGCAGCCTCTGAAAGTTACCAGAAAGATATACATTGATAAAGAAGAAAAGTATAATTTATTTCTAGTTGCCCAGTTTTTATCATTGGTAAAAATAAAGCATCTCAAAACCAGCAGGCAGTAATCTGCTGGGAATGCTTACACCTTCTCAGACACTAAGACGCAAACCATGCCATTCTGATCAGTACAGTCTTACATCTACAAGCCACCAATTATGTTTCTCGATAAGTCCCCAGTTCTTTTAACCTAGTGAAAAATCGTCTCACTTTTAGAAATAGGTTGGTCATAACTCTTAGTTTTCAATTACTTAAATATGTAATTTTTAGTTTTGCTTTTTTCTAGTATTTTTTAATTGACTAAATAACTAATTTTACTTAATAAATAGATAAGTACCCAATAAAACAGGTATTTTATTGGGACTTTGAGAGAGAGTGTACTGTGAACTCAGAAAGAGACCATGCAATCCACTAATTAAGCTTTATTTTCTGGCAATTTTACTATGACCAGATTCTTTACAGTATCTAAGATATTGGCCTTTTTTTTTCAATTTTAGCTGACAATATTTTGTTGATATTAATTCTCTAAAAAGTAAGCAGCATCAAACCATATTTCTATGTTGATTACTGCATATTTCTAAATAGTTAATTCAGTGAAAAATTTCCAGAGTGGAATCAAAAGGTGAAACCTCTATTTAAACATATTTGATCCCAGAGATATTTATTCATCTAAAAATATGCATCTATAATGAAACAACTATCAATATTTTAAAGCTCCCTTAAAATTGAAGTAGTCATAAAAATCAATTTATTAGAAATCACATCTATAATATTTCTAATCAGCTTCTACTCAATATTTTTATGTACCATGGCTATTTATATATATTAAAGCACCATGGCATCAAAAAGAATGTATCATCATGCTCTTAAGACCTAACACCATAAAAACCCTGGAAGAAAACCTGGGCAAAACCATTCACGATACAGGCAAAGGTAAGGACATCATGACTAAAACAACAAAAGCATTGGCAACAAAAGACAAAATTGACAAATGGGACCTAATTAAACTCCAGAGCTTCTGTACAGCAAAAGAAACAATCTTTAGAGTGAACCAGAAACCAACAGAATGGGAAAAATTTTTTGCCATCCACCCATCTGACAAAGCTCTAATATTCAGAATCTACAAAGAACTAAACAGGTTTACAAGAAAAAAAAAAAACCCATCCAAAAGTGGGCGAAGGATATGAACAGACACTTTTCAAAAGAAGACATATATGGGGCCAAAAAACATGAAAAAAAAATGCTCATCATCACTGATCATTGGAGAAATGCAAATAAAAACCACATTGAGATACCATCTCATGCCAGTTAGAGTGGCGATCATTAAAAAATCTGGAGACAACATGCTGGAGAGGATGTGGAGAAATAAAAACACTGTTACACTGTTGGTGGGAGTGTAAATTACTTCAAACACTGTGGAAGACAGTGTGGCAATTCCTCAAGGATCTAGAAATAGAAATTCCATTTGATCCAGCAATCCCATTACTGGGTATATACCCAAAGGATTATAAATTGTTCTATTAGAAAGACATGCACACATATGTTCATTGAGGCACTGTTAACAACAGCAAAGACCTGGAACCAACCCAAATGCCCATCAATGATAGACTGGACAAGGAAAATGTGGCACATATACACCATGGAATACTATACAGCCATAAAAGATGATCGGTTCATGTCTTCTGTGGGGACATGGATGAGTCTGGAAACCATCATTCTCAGCAAACTGACACAAGAACAGAAAATCAAACATTGCATGTTCTCACTCATAGGTGGATGTTGAACAATGAGAACACATGGACACAGAGAAGGGAGCATCACACACTGGGGTCTGTTAGAGGGGGCCAGGGGAGGGACAGCAAGGTGGTGAGGATGTTAGGGAGGGATAACATGGGGAGAAATTCCAGATTTAGGTGACAGGAGGATGCAGGCAACAAACCACATTGCCATGTATGTACCTATGCAACAATCCTGCATGATCTGCACATGTACCCCAGAATCTAAAGTACAATTAAAAAAAAAAAAAGACAGTCATGAGTTGGACTCACTGTTTTTGTTCATTAATGTAGCCTCACAAACTAAAAAAATCCTAAATTAATATTTGGTGCAAGAAGGATTCTGTAGACAGCATGGACCACATATCTAAATCATTAGGTCAGCTGTACACAAAATGTTTGCTGACACTTAGGTGACTCCAAGTTTTTTGATCAAATAATATAAAAAAGAAATAACTCAGTGGGCTGAATTGCATACAGTTTTTCTTACAGTAATGGAAAAATTGAACAGTAGTGGAAAGCTCCTGTCTTTGGGTTTTTTGACTCATGGGCAGTGACCAATGACATGGCCGTACTCTCAGGCAAAAGGACAATGGAAATCTGGCCCTTTAATAGATATTTCCTATGGAGCCTGGTCCTATGGAAATTTGAAGGATGCTTCAAAGTAGAACAGATCAATACCCATCAGAAGAACTCCCTTCCAGATTCAGAAGGTGACTGGCATTGAAAAGCAGATATGCCCCTCTGGTCCCTTGAAGTGGCCACGTGGGTCCATTAAATGAGTGATATGGGGGTGTTGCAGCAATGCAGAGATGGACTCAATCTAGACATGTTTCTTCTGCATCTTCTTAGGCCCAGAATTCCAGTATGAACTGTTCTGCTTGTCAACAAGGGAAACAGAGAGTGCCAACGGCTGTGAAGCAGATTCACTGGTGGGAAGGCCCTGAATACAGCTGAAAAAGGAGACTGATGCTGGTAGCCCTCAGGGCTACACGTGGGTCTTGATGGGAATAGACACTGGCTGCAGATTGGGCCTTTGCTGACCCAGTGGAAGATGCACATGCTCAGAATGCCACAAAAAAGAAAAACAAACAAACAAAACAGAACAGAAGCTATTGTGTGGATTTGGACAACTGACTGTTGCTTTTTCAGACCAAGGAACACACTGTGCAGCCTGCAGTCTCCAGCAATAGGCAGAAGGGTATCCTCCTCAGAATAACTGATAGAGAAGTAGAACCAGCAGTTAAGATGCTGGTTGTCTAAAACACATGGGTTCATAAATGCAGGAAGGGGTAACTTACACACCTTCTTCACGATTGCATGCTCACACTCAGCATGAGTGGCGCTAGAGTGTTCCTACTAGATTTTTCCATTTTTCTTGTTGATCTGGGGCAGAGGGGCAGGGAGGATGCGGGTATGATTATGCAGTTCTTGCCATGAGAGGAGCACATTGGTATACATTTTTTTAAATTTCTTCCTCAGATCATCTTAAAAATTGTTTTCCTATTTTTCCTCCCCTACCTGATACAGTGGTCCTAGGACTAGTTTACAGCTAGAAGTGCAAAAAACAGGAATGATTTCTAAACAAAAACTGTAACTACATTTTTACACCTTATGTCAGAATTCCAAAGGGCATGATGGAAGTGGGTTGTGCCTTCACCCCACCTGGCAAAATTGAGATTAAGAGTAAATGCAGCTATACTGCCTGGTGGTGAAAATAGCTCACAACTCCTGGAGCTGTGTAACTTTATCTTATCTGAATGGGGGTGAAATGAAGTGGGTAATGCTGGTCGCTAGACTAGCATTTCTGCCTGCAATCAAGACCAGCACAGTGGTGATTCCAATGTCCCTTCCAAAAATGAAAAAGTTTGGATCTTTACGAAGGGAAAGAGAAATAGTAGCTGAGAGTAGAGAAATGAATAAATGGGTTATTAATTGAAAGAAATTCAGTATTACATTAACAATGCAAAAGAGTCTCAGAGCAAGAGATGATATCCTCTCTTAGCTTAATTATACCAGATGCCTGCAAATATGAGGCTGTGTGTTTACCAAGACCACTCCTGGCTTTGAAATCTGACAAGATTGAGAGAAAACCTGCAAACTTGAGGCCTCACCATGGAAGACTTTTATACAATATCGTGGACTGGAATAATTACTAATGATTAGGTACTTTTTTTTTGATGTAAGGAATTTATGGTTGAAAGCCAAGAGTTTACCTTTCGTGTATGTGTGTACATATGTATGTGTATTGTACATATGGTTGTCACCTAATTAACTGAACTCGAATTTTGATCTTCTGTTGCTCACTGCTCCCAACTCCTATTATAAAATCCTTGGGATCTCCAAGGTCCTCTTTTCTGCTTGTCTTTTGCCTGATAGTTTCACAATAGGGTTGGTCACCTGAAAAACCAAGGCAGAATTAGAAGGTGGAGATTTTCAGTCCCACTCCCCAGTCTCCAGGGAGGGAAGAGGGACTGAAAGTTAAGCTAATCACCAGTGGTCAATGGTTTAATCAATTATGCCTATGTAATGAAACCTCAATAAAAAACCCAAGAGCACAGGGTTCAGAGAGCTTCCAGATAGATAGCTAAACACAGGGAGGTTCCTGGTGGGTGGTGTGCCCAGGAAGGGCACGGAAGATCTGTGCCCCTTCCCCTACACCTCCCCCTATACATCTATTCATCTGTATCCATTGCAATATTCTTTATAATAAACCAGTAGGCATTAAAAAACATTGGCGATAATACCGAAATGTGACAGCAATTAATGAAAATAAAAGAAAATCAAGAAAAATATCCAATTATAAAAAACAATATGGTATATGCTAAAAATGAAATGTCATGTCAATCATGTTGAATATCTGGTAAACCATTTAAGGAAAGTAGAATGTTACATATATTTTATACATGCCTGTATGAAATCAGAATGAATACAGATTAAAATGTAGAATTTTGAAATGGGAAATTACATATTCTTTTATAGGTTTATAGTATACAAGTGTCAGTCAATATAGTTTTTCTCTAATGCAATATAAAAATAAATATCTACATTGAGGAATTTTGTTTTTCAAATTTGTCCTATACTAAAAATCTGTGACGTGCCCAAATATACATATGTAAGGAGCTATGTATTAGGCTGTTTCTACACTGCTATAAAGAAATACCTGAGATAGGTTAACTCATAAGAAAAGACGTTTAATTGCCTCACAGTTCTGTAGGCTATACAGAAAGTAGAATGTCAGCATTTGCTTCCGGGGAACCCTCAGGAAGCTTTTACTCATGGCAGAAGGTGAAGCAGGGGTAGGCACATCGTATGGCGTAAAGCAGAAGCAAGAGAGAGCAATAGTGGGGGTGGTGGAATGTCACACACTTTTAGTGACCAGATCTTTCTTTTGGAACTCACTATCACAAAGATATCACCAAGCCATGAGGTATTCAACCTCCGCCAGGCTGAAATTACTTGTGTTGCTAACTATTCAGCAGAACACAATATGAAAAGATGCCAAACTGCCGCCCTTCCCTGATGAGTATTTTGTTTTAAGGGTAATGTGACCTGCAATGATTATTTTCCCCAATTGTACATTGATGTGTATTAATACATTAAATAATACAATTTCTATCAATTGCTAAGGTAGTCTCTATGAGATTAGGTGTTACTTAGGAAAATGCATTATTCTACAGAAAAACCATGTTGTTTAAGGAACATTTACTTAGACATATTGTCTCTTTTCTCTTACATGATTACAGCCATGTTCTGAAAAAAAGAAAAATATAATAAGGCAACCGGTCAGCCAAGCATGTGAATAGCAATTAAGGAGAAAACTAGGTATTTATAAAATAATATAATTATCAACTTAAACTCAATTTGCTTTTTCAATGCCACTAACCACATGCTTGTGGCATATGCTTCATAGTCACATGATTATGTTTCTGAAACAAAATGATAAGCAATACGTTCAGATAGTTGTCAGCATAATTGAAACTGAGGCCAACCTTCACTGTATTCATGGCCAACCATCCAAATCCAGCTCACCTGAAATAATTTTTCACTCTAGTTACAGATATTTTTTCAATAGTGTTTGAATTATATGAAAAAAATAACAGTATGTGGAAAAGGGGAATGCCCCATTACTTCTCCTCTGTCCTTTATTCCTTAAAAAAATACATTTCTTATGGAGTTGTTCAAATTACAACATATGTTTTTGACTTCAACACTGTGACTATAATCTAGTTTGGGCAGTGATGAGTTAGCATGAGTCAGAAATGTTAAGAGAGTTAAGCACCGTACCTTTGTGGCAAGTAGTATTTTCTTAGCTAGAAGTTAGGAAAAGGCTGAATGACAAGTAAAATGTTCAGGGATGATATGGACCATAACCTTCACATTCAGAAACTATTACAACAGGCTTTCATATCCTGAGGGCTTGTTTTACTCAAGAAAAAAGCAGTGAGCAACAGATGATCAAAATTTGAGTTCAGTTAATTAGGTGACAATCATTTTACTAATTAGGGAGCATATTTCAAGGGCAACAGATAGAGCAATGGGAATACAAGAAAAGTGATTTTCCATACTTAACAGAAAATTCATAATTTAAGAAAAGTATATTCTTAAGAAAATCAAAACTAAAAAATGATGGAGAAGATGCGATAACAATGTTTCAGAAATGAGTAAGCTTTGCAAATAGCAATGCCAAACACTGGCTTATCTTCAAATGATAAGGAGTTATTACATGGTACAAGTTGACAAGGTATAGAGCAAGACAATTTTTTAAATATGTTTTTCTAACATAGTGAAGTCAAGAGAAGCAGTAGTGAAAAGTGCATAAATCTGAGAGTCAAAACCCCAGTGTGCCATTGTACTAAGCAGTGTTGCTAACTCATTCTGGGAATTTAGCCCGCAAATTTCATCTTTCCAAGACAGATTTCTCCTCTATAGTATGACATGACAGGATTACATACCTTTGTTAACCTCGGGAATTATTTTCTTCATGGATGCTTGTTGTTGCACTAAAATAAAAACATTATTTTCTTTAACCTGATGCTAAGTAAAATCACTTTTGAACTCTTTACCAAAAAGTATATTTAAAGTTGAGTAATTATGAGAGGGACTCAATATTTAGTACAATATTATCTTTAAGATTCATAGCACTGTATTAGTCCATGTTCATACTGCTGATAGAGACCTACCCAAGACTGGGCAATTTATACAGGAAAAATAGTTTATCAGACTTTCAGTTCCACATGTCTGGGGAAGCCTCACAATCACAGTGGAAGGCAAGGAGGAACAAGTCACATCTTATGTAGATGGCCGCAGGCAAAGAGAGCCAAGCAAAAGGGATTTTTCCTTATAAAAACTATCAGCTCTCATGAGACTTATTCACTACCACAGGAACAGTATAGGAGAAACCACCTCCATGATTTCATTATCTCCCACTGGATCACTCCCACAATCTGTGAGAATTATGAAAGTTCAATTCAAGATGAGATTTAGGTGGGAACATGAAGCCAAAACATATCATTTTGCCCCAGTCTCTACCAAATTTCATGTCCTCAATTTCAAAACCAATCATGCCTTCCCAACAGTCCTCCAAAGTCCTAACTCATTTCGACATCAACTCAAAAGTCCACAGTCTAAAGCCTCAACTGAGACAAGGCAAGTCCTTTTCGCCTATGAACTTCTAAAGTCAAAAGCAAATTAGTTACTTCCTAGATATAATGAGGGTACAAGCATTGGGTAAAAACAGCCATTCTAAATGGGAGAAATTGGCCAAAACAAAGAAGCTACAGGCCCAATGCAAGTCCAAAATCAAACATGGTAATCAAATCTTGAAGTTCAAAAATGATCTCTTTTGACTCCATGTCTCACATCCAGGTCACATTGATACAAGAGGTGGGTCCCCATGGTCTTGGGCAGCTCCACTGCTGTGGCTTTGCAGAGTATAGCCTCCCTCCTGGCTGCTTTCATGGGCTGGCATTGAGTGTCTGCAGCTTTTCCAGGCAAACAGTGCAAGCTGTTGGAGAATCCACCATGTGGGTGTCGGGAGAATAGTGGGGGCCCTCTTCTCACAGCTCCACTAAGCAATGCCTCTGTAGGGACTTTGTGTGGGAGCTCCAACCCCACATTTCCATTCTGCACTACCCTAGCAAGGGTTCTTCATGAGGGCCCCACCCTGAAGCAAACTTCTGCCTGGGCATCCAGGCATTTCCATACAGCTTCTGAAATCTAGGCAGAAGTTTTCATTCCTCAATTCTTGACTTCCATGCATATGCAGGCTCAACACCACATGCAAGCTGCCAAAGCTTGTGGCTTGCACCCTCTGAAGCCATGGCCCAAACTGTACATTGGCCCCTTTCATCTATGGCTTGAATGGCTGGGGGCAGGGCACCAAGTCCCCAGACTGCATACAGCATTGGGACCCTGGACTTGGCCCACAAAATCATTTTTTTCCTTGGCCCCTAGTGCTGTGATGGGAGGAGCTGACATAAAGACCTCTGACATGTCCTGGAGACATTTTCCCCATTGTCTTGGGGATTAACATCTGACTCCTCATTACTTATGCAAATTTTTGCACCTAACTTGCATTTCTCTTCAGAAAATGGGATTTTCTTCACATTGATGATGTCGCAAATTTTCTGAACTTCTATGCTCTGCTTCCCTTACAAAACTGCATGGCTTTAACAGCACTCAAGACATTTCTTGAATGCTTGGCTGCTTAGAAATTTCTTCTACTGGTTACACTAAATCATCTTTCTGAAATCCAAAGTTCCACAAACATCTAGGGCAGGGGCAAAATGCTGCCAGTATCTTTGCTAAAACATAGCAAGAGTCACCTTTGCTCCAGTTCCCAACAAGTTCCTCATCTCCATTTGAGACCACCTCAGACTGGATTTCATTGTCCATATCATTACCAACATTTTGGTTAAAGCCATTCAACAAGTCTTTAGGGAGTTCCAAATTTTCCTGCATTTTCCTGTCTTCTTTTGAGCCCTCCAAACTGTTCCAACCTCTGCTTGTTACCTGGTTCCAGAATGTTTCCTTATTTTCCTTATGAATCTTTTCAGCAGCACCTCAGTCTACTAGCATCATTTTACTTTGTTAGTCTGTTTTCATGCTGCTAATAAGACATACTGGAGACTGGGTAATTTATACAAGAAAAAGGATTTATTGGACTTACAGTTTTATGTGGCTAGGGAAGCCTCACAATCATGGTGGAAGACAAGGAAGAGCAAGTCACATCTTACGTGGATGTCAGCAGGCAAAGAGAGCCAAGCAAAAGGGATTCTCTCCTTATAAAGCCATCATATCTCATGAGACTTATTCACTACCCTAGAACAGTATGGGAGAAACTGTCCCCATTATTCAATTATCTCCCACCAGGTCCTTCCCACAATATGAAGGAATTATGGGAGTACAATTCAAGATGACATTTGGGTGGGGACACAGAGCCAGACCATATCAGCACAGAACTACAGTATAAGACACTACAGATTAAAACATATCAGAAAACGAGCACATTTTGTAAAAAAGACTACTGTCCTGTCCTCTTAAACTTTTAAATTTAGTTTATATCCTTACTCTACAACTACCACAACTCTACAACTACTCCAGATGGAAACATGTGTTTTGTGCTTAAATGTTTAACAATCATAAAAGTGTAGGGCTAACAGTAAATTACAAAATACATTGACTTACGTAACACATCACATTGCTATATGTTATATTAAAGAACTGTTGGGCAACTGTACTGTACAGGTATTGATCAACTTACGACCTATGCAACTTACGACCATTCGACTTTATGACCACAATCGCTCGCCACGACTGCTCCGCGTCTGGCAGCGCAAACGTTGCCCAGCTGGGCGTAGGATAGTGCTGACCAGCTTCCGGCAGCACTACCATCTCCGCATGCACCATTGCAACTGTTATCCCAGACTCGGTACAGCAATTTGTGTTTTGTGTCTTGGATATTTTTCATCAAACCCCTCCCAAGATGTCTACCAAGAGGAAATTGTCTTTGTCTATGCCTCAGCCTATCAAGGAGGAAAGAAAGGCCATTGATCTCGACAGGAAAATAAAGGTAATTAAGCAGTACGAAGGAGGAAAGAAAGTGAATGTGATCGCACGTGATACGAAGTTATCACACTCGACTGTGTCGACAATTTTGAAAGATAAAGAAAGAATTCGTGAAGCTGTGAAAGGTTCTGCACCCATGCGATCAACAGTTATAACAAGGCAACGAAGCGGGCCCATCCATGAAATGGAGAAATTGCTATATATTTGGATGGAAGATCAAATTCAAAAACGGAAGCCATTAAGTCTTACAATAAAATATGACTTAAAGATTTTTATAACATCATTTCACAGTACTGTACATATAGCCTACTCAACTTACGACCAAATCGTGTTACGACCGGTCTGTCGGAACCAATCGTGGTTGTAAGTTGAGCACTAGTTGTATTAGGAGAAAAAAGCTGAACCATAACTTTCTTCTAAATTTCAAGTTTGTCAGATATCTTTAAAAATACATCGATTGAAAAGTGACCAACTACCCAAGTTATTAAAAGTATCTGGCATTCAATTAATGACCAAATAGTGTAACTTGAATATTTTTCTAAACAAAATTTACTTATTTCATACTATTTCATAACACGTTAACATCATAACTATAAAGATCATTATTAATTTCAAATAATAAACATTTCCCAGTATATTTGAAGCTAATTTATCAATTTGTATATAAAGCTTACAAATTCAAATTTACAAGTATTTTCATTGTTATGCAAATTTGCTTTATCTGTACCAGATAATAAATATAGAGCAGAAGTTAATTCATTACAGTTGAGAGACGCCTTAATGAGGCAGTTTCACAAAATTGTTAAGAGGCCAGTCTCCGGTGCCAGATTGTTAAGTGTAACCTCAGCTTTTTTTTTCTTTTTTCTAGTATGGAACGCTTCACGACTTTGCATGTCATCCTCGCGCAGGGGCCATGCTAACCTTCTCTGTATCGTTCTAACTTTAGTATATGTGCTGCCGAGGCGAGCACACGCGTAACCTCAGCTTTAACATTTATCACTATGTGACCTTAGATTATGTAACCTCTTGGCCACCATTTCTTCAAGGTGATTGTAAGATATATCTCTGTATTAGTTTGCTAGGGCTGTCGTAGCAAAGTGGATGGCTTAGAACAATATTAATTTATTGTTGTGACAAATTTATTGTCATAGTTTTGGAGATGGGAAGGTCAAAATCAAAGTGCCAAGAAGACCATGCTTTCTCTGAAGGCACTGGAGAATTTGTTCCCGGCCTCTCTCTAAGATCTTCACCTTGTATCGGCATAGCTCAGGTCTTCACATGGTGTTCTTCCCGTGTGCATGTCTGTCTCCAAATTTCCCCTTTTGTAAGGACACTGATCATCTATAGGGCTCACTGTATTCCAGTATGACCTCATCTTGAATAATTACAACTGTAATGACCCTATGTTAAAATAAAGTCACACTCTGAGGTACTGGGGATTAGGCCTTCAACCTGTGAAGTTGAAAGGGGAGTACAATTCAATCCATAACAAACTAATGGGATTTGTATAAAGTAGTATATATACTTATATACAAGAACACTGTCATGTGGTAAGCACCCAGCCATGAAAATATGAATAGACCTGTGCTTCCCATCAAGAATCAGAAATCCAAGCAATAAAATGTAAGCCTAATTAAATATATTCTAAGAATATATTTTAAGAATATATTTAATTAATTGGAAGCAACTACAACTGTTTAATTTCTTTGACATAGGAGAGATATAATGAATCCAGTAGAACTATATTTTATAATTTTCTGTAAGTTAATTGTTAACTATATGTTAATTCATGTTAACTAATTTTCTATAAGTTAATTAATGTCAACTAAGTAGTTTTGCATTGAGATGCTGCAAAATGACAGAAAATATACAATTGAAGAAAACTTATTTCTTCAGATAAAATTTGTTTAAAGAACACATGGAGAAGCACAAACTATCAATTAAATATATGATTGATTAATTATATATAAAAATCAAATGTTATATTTTAAAAAAAGGATGTTTGCCTATTTATGAATTCATTTCCCCATTCTTCCATCCATTTTCCTACTTACATATTCTTCTGTAGGCTATGTAATTAATAGTCCATCTTTACTTCATGTCTAAAAGTACAAAAATTTAATCTACTTCAAAATGTCACAGACTAATACAAATATTTATTTATAAGAATGACAAGAACACTATAGTTTTAGCTAATAAAATATTTGAAACAAATTACCCAAAACAGAAGGCAGAAAAATAGTTTATCCATACAGCATAAAATGTTACAGAATTTTTTAAATGTAACCCCAGCACAAAATTAAATACAAACAAAGTGATTGATTTTAAGGAAAGATATAGAGTCATCTTTATAATATGACATTAGGGTAAAATGAAGAAATTAGAGGAAATAAAACACAGGTCTGTGTGTGTGTATGAGAGTGTGTGTGCACTGTGCATGAGTGTGTGTGTGTGCGTGTGTGCATATGTGTGTGTGTGTGTGTGTGGCATATGAACCACACGCACACTTTTATCCAATACTTAATGTCTTATTTATTGACAGTGAAAATATTAAGTGATTTTACTTTTCACTGTGTTCTTTTAAAAACATAATTGAAGAACTACTAAATGCCACCCAGCCTACCCACCTTATCACTGTAATTTGCCGGAGGATGATGAAATCTTTCACAGCCTTATGTCATGTTTCCATTTATAGCAATATGACTTGACATAGCTACACAACAATGTAAGTTAAACAAGCAATAAATATTCACATAACAGTAATATAAACTTCAGACAATCTCAATCTTCCAAAATTTAGTACTCAGTCAAAAGTTTGTATCACAGATTGAAATCTCAGGAAATGTCCACATAACTTGTATTAGTGAAACAAGAAAGCTTGTGTAAGATCATACATTTATCATCCAGAAATATTAAATTTCTTACCTAAAATTATTTAACAAAAATAACTCTGAGGACCAAATATTATCCCTCTCACACATCTAATCTATCAGAACTGTTGAATTTATTTTCATAATTCATTTCTAATCATATCTATTTTTATCTTCATGAAAACTCACTCTAATCTGCATCATGATTATTTTTTACATACACTACACCTCTTATTGCCTTTGTGTCTTGACTCTTACTCATGTATAGTTCTCCATACAAAAAGCAATGAAAGTAATATTTTTAAAAACCTAAATCAAATCGTGACCATTCCAGAATGTAAACTCACACAATGCCTCTGGCTGCATTACGCAAGGAAGAATCAGGTTTCCACTCGTGTTCTATAGTGCCTTTATGAATTGACCCTTATATTACATCCCCAACTTTATTTCTGTTTTACTAAAGCAATATTGACTTAAAAGTTTTCGTCATTTAAGTTGCAACTTTGCTCAAAAACTGTTGTTCAGTTTTTGTGTGCCTGGCTCCATTCATATCTCAGCTTAAATATCAAATCTAAAAAGCACTGTTCTTAAAATCATATGAACTACTAATAAATATGTAATTAATAAAACAATAATATTGGCAATAGATGGCACTTATGATCATTACTCTGGGAACTCTTTGTGTTCTATTTTAATTAAATCTCAGCGCAACACTTTAGGTTACATAATATTGTTGCCATTTTACTGACGAAATTGAGATTTCATTCGTTACTAACTGCCAAGTTCTATGGTATACTCTTCACTCAAACCTATATTTTTGTGAAGCAAAACTTGTGTTAAATTAATGACTAGTGAATACTAATCACAGCTGTAAGAAGGAAGTCAGTTTGGCATTCGGTCATTTACAAAAATGCGTTAAATTCTGAAAAACTGACATAGAATTAGAAAATTATAAAAATTTAGGGCATTCAAATATAGAAATAGAAAATTTTATAGACTTTAGCAGTTTAAAGTTATTGTATATAAAAGAATACAATAACATCTATAATTGTAATCCTCGAGCATCAAGAAAATGTTTACATTAGGAAATTATTTCCATGAAGGTATCAAATAAATGCAATCAGTTTTAGAAAAATGCCTGTGTTATGATCAATACTAAATTTGATGCTTAAAGAACAGTGTTTCGGACACTTGATGGTTACCCTGTTACCTGATGACAAAAGGTGTGATGAAACATTTGCAGGTTCGCCATCTAATTTGCTTTCTTAAATGTGTTATTCTCTAAAATGAATTGTTCACATATCATAGCTCAGTTAATAGCATCTTGTGAGAAATATGGATGTCAAAGAGAAAATCCATACCCAGACTTAATGTTGGTAATTCGAAGTAAAGCAAGTAAAAAAAGGCATGAAATTGTAATTAACATTCAATTCTATCTATTGTTTATAAAAGAACACACATCAAGATAACAATTTGTCTGAAATCTATAGCAAAGATAGATAGCTAATTATAGTTGATATAGAAATAGAATTTTAAGTACTGCTTAACGCAACTGTAGAAAATATAGTGAAGGATATACTTTATGTTAGCGCAGTAAGTACTTACTGCAAGACTTTACTTTTCCAAAAGACTATGCTTGAGTTCCAAGAGGCAGAATTGATCTCACAATACGCATTTTTAACTATACCAAGAGCTTTTAAAATTTGTAGCTAGAGTCATATTCACAAAACTGGTTAACACTCTGTAAACCTAACTCAACAATTTCATAGGAATATAAGGTAAGCAAGGAAGAATTCATTTATATTTGTTTTCCTCTTAATAAAAATATATTAATTTATTTCAGAACTTATGTTATTCTTTAGAATATTAATTATTAAAGCATATTCATATTTTATTTTGCAGTACTTAGCCACTGTCAAAACAAGACCCTGTTTAATGAATATAATTATTAAAAGGGATATTTGGTTCTATTGCAATTTTATTGTAACTTTCCTGCTAGACACAATTATAGCTTTGGTTTTTCTGAAATATGTATTTATTTTATTTTTTGTTATTGTCACTTGATAGTTTTTTGGGAAAGCTACAAACACTTCTTGCCAATTAGGTGCTGACCATGCAAAGACAAATCTAAACTAATTCAGATTTATTCTGTTATTGGCACAGTTGAAACAGAAATATGCTAGGTTCTCAACTGAAAGAATAGGGTTTTATGAATATATTTATAGCCAGAGATTTTACTGCCAATTTTATTTTCTCTTTATGCTTCTCAGCAACCTTATTGTAATAGGGTAACCATGGCCTTTGTTTAACGTTGCCGCAGAGGTGAAGCTTGTGACAATTTTATAATATTTTAAAATGGGAATTCTCCCTTTTTGTTGAAAATCTCCATGGGAAAATCATGAAAAACGAAGTTTTGAAAACTATTTCAGGAATAGAGTTTTAATAATAATGTTTGAAGGGAGTCTATCTGAAGGGAGTTTATCAGCATATTTACTGTGATGGTGAGAGCAGAAGGGAAAGAGCAGTGCAAAGAAACCCCCCATGGCGGATGGTTCGGCTTCCACTTCCAGAGGACATAAAGGGCTAAGAGAATGAGGTTGTACAAATAGTACTGTCAAAATGGGAAATAAAATGACTTTCTCTTCATGGCACATAATACCGTCCTCAGTGTTCTGAATAAGCAATTGTTGGGTTATAAAACAAACTAAATTCTGAGAGTCTAAACTAAAACTTGTGTGTGAAATCATAATGTATCAATCACATTTGAACATCTCAGATATGTAACAGAATTAAATTTGCTCTCATAGATATTTCAAGGAAAACTATCAAATGATAGTCCAGCCATTGAGAACCAGAGGGCAGTTTTTTTTCAATATTCATTCCTTTTTTTTTATGCCTGGAATTTAAGGAGAGAAAATTAGCTTCATTGTTAAATTTAGTACATTTTATAGTTAAAATTAATCAGTATCCCTTCTTACACAGCAATTGATTCCAAGGTAAATTCAACCAGAATATAGTTGTTGTAACCAAAGTGATTTACTATGGAAAATCTGCAACATGGGCGTTACAATGGAAGATACAAATTGTTTCAAACATTACTGCATGATGTTGGCTATGTATAGACAAAATAAATTTAATAAATGCAAAATTATTCATAGTTTTCTGTCAATGTCTTTGTTATCGATGTATAGCTTAGAGAAGAAGAAAAACTTAGATTATTATCAAGTGGCAGCTTTATTTTCTAAGGCAAATCATTTTACCTCTTCAAATCACACATGGTTATTTATAAAATGAAAGGGTTGTCTAGTTGCACTCTGCTCAGGTTGCTAGGGACCAAAAGATAAGTAAATCAGATTTTGCCTTTATACCGCGCAGACTGGGGAAAGGCAGAGATGGAAACTAACAATTACAGTCCAGTATACAGTCAAAGGTAAAAAGTGCAAAGAGTCGTGAGAGCAAAAAGGAAAAAGACTTCTAACTTTGATGATTTGTTAAAAAAAAAAAAAATGGACAGAGAAGAGCATCTGTGCTTCCAAATTACAAAAAGAACTGGTGAAATTTTCACCTCCTAGGACATATTTAATGCAAATTGGCTACACATTACGAAACATATGAAAATTTGAAATAACTCTTCAGCAATGGTCATCTCAAATAGACACTCCACTATTCCATATACGACCCTATTACTGTACCTTCACAGGTAGAGTGTATGTCATAGTACTATTTACTGAGGATTTGTTTAGTTCTAGCTTAGTAAATGGTTATCCATTACGGCTCGGAGAATTAAACTACTACACAACTATTTCATTAAAATGACTTCACTGGAATGATAAAAGTGTCAAGAATCATGGTTTTTTTCAAGTACTTCTTTTTTTTTTTTTTTTTTGAGGTGGACTCTCGCTCTGTTGCCAGGCTGGAGTGCAGTGGCACAATCTCGGCTCACTACAACCTTCACCTCCCAGGTTCAAGTGATTCTCCTGCCTCAGCCTCCTGAGTAGCTGGGATTACAGGTACGTGCCACCATGCCTAGCTAACTTCTTTCGTATTTTCAGTAGAGACCAGGTTTCACCATATTAGCCAGGATGGTCTGTATCTCCTGAGTTCATGATCTGCCCGCCTTGGCCTCCTAAAGTGCTGGAATTACAGGCGTGAGCCGCCGTGCCCAGCCAAATACTTCAATTTTTAAAACCACATAGACTTTATTTATACTTTACAATTTAAATACTGTCCAAAAGGAAATGAAAGTTAAGTCAGTTCTTAAGAAACGGGCATGATTTAAACTTGTAGGAGGAAGTAAAATGTGATCCAAATGGGAATTGTGATGTGAGGCTGGCCACACTGCAGATGGATGCAGAAAAGCATGGATATTGATTGTACCGGACCAATGGCTCTCAAGGAATTATAAGTGCATGTCTGAATGCTAGGTGTGATCCCCCATAGAAATAATCTACCAAGTTATCATTAATCCAGGGCGTGTATTGTAGTTATAATTTAAAGTTATAAACAAAACAAAAAATAAACAAACATATATCGGATATTTTATTTCATGGCCTCATTGACCTGACAACTTCTAATAAAGGTATGTTCTTCCCAGCATCACCAGTTTCAAAAACAAATTTGAATGTAAATAAATGCTGTGGTAGTTTTTAGTTTGTTGTAGGGAAAAATGGTAGAAAATATCAACATTGAGTGCTGCTGTAAGCAGTAGATTTTTAAAATAACATTAATTTTTACTGTTTGGAAATACTATAGACTATCATCCCAATGGTTATACTGTTAATTTGATGTATGTTTTAACGTCCCTACCCGTTGTCTAGATGGAAAAATGTAAGTTAGACCTGAAGAACTAAGGATCTTCATCAGGAATACATTGTCAAGAATGCAAGAGCAAGCATTGTCACTCTGATTAATGATTTTATCTCTTCAGCCTCATTTTGTACCTCCCATGAAATGTGCTTTTAAAATAATGTTTAATGAAACAATGAAAAGATTTCCATGAGAATAATCCCCGAAGGATTCAGCCTGGTGACATATGGCTGCTTATTTTCCCCATTTCTATTTAACATGCAATGCTGTATGCCACTGGAAACAGAGGCGGCGTATATTTGGCAAAAGGAGTCACATAGGCCATAGGAACCCAAAGAAAAGTCCAAAGACAGAAAGTGTATTGCAAATGGTAGCAGACATAAAACAGCAGAAAGGACAGGTGCTTCAGAAAATACAGGGTCCGCAAAGCAATAAACAAGCCAGAATATGATAACTTCCTTGTGGGGGAGCGTAAAAGTTGAGAACGCACCCTTTAGTTCCAATCACGACAGAAGAATCTGCTAACAACTGCAGGATGGTACAATTTGACAAGTGTTTGGTTTCCTGCACAGAGGTACTCAGCAGAACTTAGAGATGAAAAACAGTGAATACAAGAGCAGAGAATGGTGTGCACTGGTGCCAGAATTTTAGGACTGATCAGTGCAAGTTAGAGACAAAGGGAAAAAACATTTTTTGAAATATACATACCAGAAAGTGGTTAATCCAGTCTGCGGCCTGGAAGTAAATAATTCAAGTCAATATCAGTTTAATTCAAAATTAGGACAATTAGAAGTGAGCCAGGGGCCGGGTATGGTGGCTCACACCTCTAATCTCAGCACTTTGGGAGGCTGAGGCGGGTGGGTAACCTGAGGCCAGAGTTCAAGACCAGCCCAGCCCAGCCAACATGGTGAGATACTATCTCTACTAAAAATGCAAAAAGTTATCCAGGCACAGTGTCGGGTGCTTGTAGTTCCACTTACTTGGGAGGCTGAGGCAGAAGAATCGCTTGAACCTGGGAGGCAGAGGTTGTGGTGGGCTGAGATGATGCCACTGCCCTCCAGCCTGGGTGACAGAGAAAGACTCTGTCTCAAAAAACAAAAAGCAAAGTGAGCCAGGACAAAGATACAACTATTTATTTTAAATCTATCTCCTATAGGCCAGGCATTTTAATAATCTCTCTATCTCCATAATCATCTATGCATTATACATATGTGACTGTGTGTATGCATGTGTATGTGCATGTATATGCACACACAAATACACACACAATGACAATATGCAACAATTTTGTGACATACACCCCCCACACACACACATACACACTATACACACCAACATACATATGTATGTGTTCATGGTCGCTGTACTTTTTTTTTTTTTTTTTTTTTTGAGACAGAGTCTCGCTCTGTCACCAGACGCCAGGCTGGAGTGCAGTGGCACGATCTCAGCTCACTGCAATCTCCGCCTCCTGGGATCAAGCAATTCTCTTGCCTCAGCCTCCCGAGTAGCTGGGACTACAGGTGCGTGCTACCATGCCCAGCTAATTTTTGTATTTTTTTAGTAGAGACGGGGTTTCACCACGTTGGCCAGGATGGTCTCGATCTCTTGACCTCATGATCCACCTGCCTCAGCCCCCCAGAGTGGTCACTGTACTTTTTTAGGATCAGAGAACCCAAAATACATATTTAAATATAGTCAACTTTTTTCACAGATTCTTAAAACTGATAAAATATTTTCTCTCATCTCTTAGCTTCATTGTCTGTCTCTCATTTAGTAAACTTTGCTTGTCTATGTGCTTTTTCTATTTCTCAAAGGAAACTATTACATTCCTCAGGTCAGGTATCACTTAATCATATTAATCTCTGTATCCCACACTCCTTGCCTAGTTTCTCTGGGAATAGTGGACTTCTGCAAATTATTCTTTTAGCCAAAGTTGACCACAGTGTTGAAATACATTTCCCTGTTGTATTCATTTCCTTGGAATGGCCATGACAAAGTACCACAAAACAGTTGGCTTAAAACAACAGAAATATATTCTCCCTGTCTGAAATCAATGTGTCAGCAGGTTGGCACTCCCTCTGAGCGTTCCAGGGAAGAATTCTTCCTTTCCCCTCCCAGCTTCTGTTGGCTTCAGGCATTCCTCGGTTTGTGGCATCAAAACTCCAATCTCTGCTTCCATTTTCACATGCCTTCTTCTTCTTGTATGTTTTTTTTTTTCCTCTTACAAGGACACCAGTCATTGGATTTCATGCCCACCCTAAATCTAGGATGATTTCGTCTCCAGATTCCTAACTAACTACAACGGCAAAATCTCTATTTCCAAATAAGATTCCACTCTGAGTTTCCAAGTGGATATAACTTTAAGGGGAACATCAGACATTCCTATAAGACGTCAATAAATGCATCAGCTCTTCATCCAATCAGTATTTATTAAGCTTACTGCGTATTAGGCAAAGGGAAATACTAGTGAACCAAAAAAGTAAATTCCCCGCTCTCAAGGTGTTCACATTTTTATTAGAGGAGGGATGAGAATAGCAAAATGCGTACATAGATAATAAGTAAGTAGATGTGGAAATAGAGATAAATATACAAATAGACATAGAGATATAGCTAGAAATAGAGAGATAAGGAAAGCAGTGTAGAAAAATAGAGTAAGATAAGGTAATGAGAGTGATATTATTAAATTTGTACTTCTTTGGTATTAGCAAAATCTATATAAACCTCCAAGTTATATTTGGAATAAGAATCTATTTTACCTTAGTGTTATTATAACTTAAACAGCCCCTCAGAATACTTCACATTCACAGAGTACTATTATGTGCAATGAGTTAAGGTAGATATTTTATAGAGTTTTAATTTTTAATGTTTATTGTTGACAAATCAAAGAATTCAGCTTGCTATAAAAACAAACGTGTCCTCCATGCAAACAAAACTTTTTTTAGAAAAAAACGTAATTTGGCTGGGCGCAGTGGCTCACACCTATAATCCCAGCCAGCACTTTGGAGGCCAAGGTGGGCTGATTATCTGAGATCAGGAGCTCGAGACCAGCCTGACCAACATGGAGAAACCCTATCTCTACTAAAAATACACAATTAGCCGGGCGTGGTGGGGCATGCCTGTAATCCCGGCTACTTGGGAGGCTGAGACAGGAGAATATCTTGGACCTGGGAGGCAGAGGTTGCAGTGAGCCAAGATCAGGCCATCACACTCCAGCCTGGACAACAGGAGCAAAACTATATCTCAAAAAAAAAGTAATTAAGAAAGAAAACAGTCATTAAGTGTGGTTGAGAAAATTCACAGATTTGCCATTTCATAAATAGTGATGTTGAGATTTAATTTCTTCATTTCAAAATAGGAACAGAATGCATCCGTCAGTGAATACTTGTGAGGAGTAATGAGAGAATACATGTGAGGAGTGGCGACCCAGCATGTTCTCTGGAACATACTAGTCTGGAAGCAAATGTTAATTGAGTCTGAATGCTTCTTTAATTATACTTTTACGTAAAATTCATCAGAAAAATGTAATATTGTCTTTGTTATCATAGTATATATATTGACTCTTCTATTTCAATTGCATTGATGTTTTCACCTTAGGCCACAATGAGTTTTTTTAAGAAAGCCAAGAAAAGGTAAGAGTAAAAAGGGATTCATTGCTAAAGAGTACTTAGCTGCCCCACTTTTTAATTATTTTAATTCTTTTAACTGTCTAATTATATTTTCTTTAATTTAAACGTATTAAGGGTAAATAATTTTAACACAGCAGACATGCTTTGATCATACCGCCAGGAAATTAATTTACCATGCATAGGTCGTGCGTTTCCCGCTCTGATAGTTGCAAGCAAGTGGATATTGAAGAACATCCTCTGTAGTGTCCCCATGCTACGATAAGTAGCTTGCTTACGAATAACATGGATAATCAAAAAAGGCAGTTGCATTAATTTGAGAATGGGGGATGATGTCACTCTACCTTGAAAATTGTGTCAGTATTTTAGACAGAAAAATGCTTTGATTAAGTGTGCAGATTTCTTTCCCATCTCATGTGCTTTGCTCTTATCAAACCGAGGCCAATCCTTTTATTTTTAATTCAAGTCTAGGTATTCCTCTACTTACTGTCAAGAGATTTAGGAGAAGTATCTGTTCCTTTTGACAGAAGAAACCTGTAAGAGTACTTGCCATAGTTTGTGATGCAGTATTTCATAATTCTCTCCTTGAATTTAGAATTTCTTGAAATGGGCTGAAATCTAAAAATATTTCTGGCAGAAGCAGTTATACCAGACATCTTAATTATTATGTTTCCAAGGAAATGACAGGCTGTGTAAGGGAAGCTGACAAGTCTCCCTGTAGCTATGTGCTTTTTATATTGGAACTTTAGGTTATTATAAATTACCTGAGACTGGCAGGAGAATAATGCCTCAGATTTAAACCGTCTGCCACACAATGAAGCTGCAGATTAACCCTCCAGATTTCCCCTTTTTGCCTTGTGGTGCACTTCCCAAATATAACACTGCCAGGGCCTGCTAAAAGGGCAGTAAAAATACCTAGCTCTCTCATTCTCTTTACTGTCTTCAACCTTTGCTGCTTATTCCCCACTGTTGGGATCATGCCTAGAGATCAAATTGAATAGGAAGGTGGCGTAACCTGGAGGTGAGGAGGTCTGAGGAGTACAGAAAACTGGCAGATTTTCTGCACGGCGGATGCTCCTGACAACTATTGTTTGATTTGCGTCCCTGCCTACTCTGCTGAATGCCATGTTTCCACATCAGAAAAGGAACTTGATCTTTGCATCTTCTGCCTCGTCCTTAGATGGGCGGGAGAAGCACTGGGCAATCTTTGAGTTAAGCAGCTGACATAACAGCAAGGCACAGTCAATTGTACAGAGCTAACGAGTTAAACTGTTTCCTGCTGGGGAGGTATTTTGAATTGTGCTGCCATATCTTTTGCTTGCTTCCTGAATTCAGACCACTTTACAAAGTATTCCATTGCTAAAATCCTCAGCCAAATCTAAGTCCTGCTGCTAACAACTGAAAAGGCAGTAATTAGTAACTGGCATTCCTCAAATACAGGCAAATATCAAATGGAGCCTACTTTACTTTGTAAGTGTTATTAAACTTTTAGCATTATGTGACTGATATATTTCATTCATAAAGAGAAAATAACATAAGGTATTTTTACAGCCATACTTTAAAAATCCTCTGTTATCTGTTGAGAAAAAGAAAAAAAAATCACTGTAATTTTATAAATGTTAGAAGACCTTGGGGATATCTGGAAATGGGCTAGAGCCTGGTTTCAGATCGAGCATTTCCTGTCTTACCCTGGATATGTTTGAGTGTCTGTTTTCTATAAAAACAGGCAAAAGGAAACAAAAAAGAAATCCACACATGGTATGCCTTGCCAACTTCATGGTGCAGTTGCAAAAATCCAATGAGAAGGAAAATGTGACAATGGTTGAAAGACTACATAGTGCTATAAAATACAAATTTGTATCACCATTTCATGGGCTTCCTTTTATTGTTAGAAATTTCTCATCCTCTTCTGAAAACACAAATGAGCAGTGTACAGATGAAATAATGAGTCGTGTGATTTCAGTAAGTAGCCTATTGATAAATCTAGTGGAATAAAAGGACCTTCACCAACAATAGAGCATTTCATCTGTCTTCTCTTTACAAATAAAATCCAGCAAAATCCATCAGGATGCTGACAGAAACTGTTAGTGGGGCCTCCTGTTTATAGACAGCTGAGCCTGATGGATGAGTATATAAAAGCTCAACCCCTGCACCATTCTTCATTAGCTATTCCAGAACATTTTCCAAAGAATTTATATTAAGCCTCAATTGTATATATCTATAGTGTGTTATGAAGAGCTTATATTAGCATAAACCTCAGACATAAGGGAATACCATTTTCAAAGAATATTATTAACAAATAATATAAATAGGACATTATAATAAAAATATTCTTTCCTTGCACCCATATTAATTTTTTTATTATGTAGAATATTTGGTTTTGTGCCCAAGATAGAATATATCAAGTGGTGATATCACCAACGATTTAGCAACTTAATAGAATTGAGTAAATATTATCATTACTAATTACAAAGGCTGTAATAAATGATCTTGGATTATAAAAATAGGAAAAGATTATTATGCAATTCCATTTTAAAACATCAATTCAGAGAAAATAAAATACATTCAGTAGAGATAATTTTATCTTTTTTGATAAAATGAAATATCAAATACCTTAGTAAGTTGATAAGTTGAAAGTTATGAAATTACACATTATTTTCAAAATTTAATTGTTCGCTTTGTCGTAACTCGCTTGTAGCAGAATTGCAAATCCACTTTTCTGGGCCAGTACACCCAATCCCCAGCTGTTTTAAGTGTTGACTGCTAATGGCTGATTGCCCTTGGTAAAACAGAAGCTGCCTCCTCAGAGTTTTCTCCACCCAGAGGTAGCCTACAGACAATGACTGACTACAAAGGGAACAGAAAATTCTGGTCCCTTTGCCTCAAGACAGGAACAACTTTGCGTTGCAGTTCATACAATTTAGACTCCAGCTGACACCACGTCTTTGTGTTGCTCCTCCACTGGATTTTTCAATGTTTTTTGTTTGGTTGGTTCGTTGCTTGATTGTTTCATTGGTTTTTTTTGTTTGTTTTTTGCTTTTTGTTTTTTTATGGAAACTGTTTCTCCTAATAGCAAATCCTCAATAGATCTTGCCTGCCCAAAATTCTTGTCTCAAGCTCTACTTCTAGGAAACCTAGTCCAAGGCAGATCGTCCCAGAAATGACCTTACAAGGCAGATTCTAAGGATGTTTGCTTTTGATCACTTACCAGGGAGTGAGCAATGAGAATCACATATCTAGTGGTGTATCAATGTTTCTTAACATCTGTAGAATATAATTACTAAGATTTTTACAGATGATGAACTTGGGGAGTAGGAGACAGACTGGCTTATTTCTGACATTAGAGAGGTAACTGGCAAATAATTATAAGGACTGTTAATCAGGTGCCTATTATTGCATACTATTGATGATTTGAAGAGAAAATATTACCATTTTAAGCAATTAAACGCCAATTAAACGACAGCAGAAGGCCTCTAAAGGAAGCAGTCTTCATATACTGTAGCCTAAGTGCCGTGAGTATGTGGACCAGGCTCAGGACCCAATCCTAAGAGCAGCAGAAGTTTAGAAAATAATGAAATCTCATTTTTAGCAAGTGTCCAATGTTAGAACCCTGAAAAGGAAGGAATGGGAACCTTGCAATGAGAATATCTGAGTAGTGTCTTGAGATTCTCCTGAAAATTTTGGGGTCAAATGGCCAAATCCTAATTAGAAGGAAAAAAAAAGGATCCTCCCATTTTGAAGATTATTTTAAACTGTTTAAATGAGGCAGATGTTTTGCCAAATGCTTCCTCCTCACGCTTTGCTCCAGCTGCCCTCCCCTCATGACTAGGGAAGAGCTAGGCCTGGTACGGAAGGACAGGTATTATAAACTCTGAAAACTGCAAGTATGGCTAAAATGTACTACGAGCAACTAGGAGTGAAGCCTAGGAGTGGATCATAAGGCCTCTGGAGCAAGGGTGGCATATTCTGAAACTGTATATATGAGATTCTCGGTATGGCTTTCTTCTACAACCCAGAATTTAACATTCAGGAAAGTACCACTGAATTTAAATTACTGGAATGTTCAAGTTTTTTTTTTATTATTTTTGAGAATGGCACCCTGTATTTTCTTATATACAATTGGAATCCATGTAACTCTCTAATACTTTAGAGTTATTTATTGGCTATGACCCTCCTTAAGTTTCATATGACATCTCTGTGGCCTGTTTTGCCTTCTACATATATGGCACTTTGAATCAGCAGCTCTCTGGCCTCAATAACTCTCTTTTATTAGAAGGTATGTGTTCAAAAACGCTACTTTTAATGTGGTAAGAAAAAATACAATGTTCATACATATGAGCCAGGTATTCTAACATAACCCCATAAGGGGCTGCCAATGGTTTAATGTCCACAACTTTTATAAGGGTCCCAAATTTGTTTTAGATGCTACTCGACAGGTCCCATAGGATTGGGGAACAACTCCTGACATTGTCATTCCCATGTAATCTGTTTATTACCCTCTGCTAGAGAATGATCATTCCCTTATATTCAGAGCATGTGTCACCCCTTAATCATCTGATGATGTCTTTGGTTCTTAATTACAAACACTATTTTTAGTAGAGAGTTGCTTTCTTATTCGGACAATGACAATAACTCTCTAAGCTAAAGCTCAGCTAATATCATGAGCTTGAAATAGTCTTCACAGTTTTGAGATTAGTTAACACTCAATTTCGCATCCCTGCATGCCATGCTCAGAGCCAGGTGCCTGAAAGAATATGTATCAAAAGATAAAAGAGTAAAAAAAAAATGTAAAAGTAAAACATGAGCTATGAAGAACTGTATATAGGTGTTCTAGAGAAGCTAATGATTGGGTTTATTTTGAAATAGAAATAATATTTTCAATATTATATGGAATACATTTAAGAATAGAAATAATATGTAAGTAAAAATAATATTGAGAAACAAATTTGATTATGAACTCACTTCTGATGGATTTAAAGGCAATGTAAAAAAATAATAAAATACTTCATACTTTTCTGTAATATCCAATTATTCTCTATGTGTCTGAATGTGTATGTGTTTATTGCAGCTAAAATCTTTTCAACTCATCTGTTTCTAGTTAAATAAATAATTACTTTTGGGCCAGGTACATATCTTACTCCTATGATCCCAACACTTTGGAAGGCCAAAGCGACCAACTCGCTTGAGCTCAGAAGTTCCACACCAGCCTGTTCAACATGGCGAAACCTCATCTCTACAAAAAATACGAAAATTATCTGGGCATAGTAGTGCATGCTTGTAGTTCCAGCTATTTGGAGGGCTAAGACAGGAGGATCACTTGAGCCTAGGAAGTTGAGACTGCAGTAAGCCATGTACATGCCACTGCACTCTAGCCTGGGGACAAAATGAGAACCTGCCTCAAAAAAAAAAATGGCTTCTAATTCTGTATTTAAATGGTATTATATTTTAATACATTCCCTGGATTACTTTGGAAATTTGTATATATAGTCACCTTAGGCAGATACGTAAATATTCTACACAAACAGTAAGTTCTGCATAAACTGGCATAGAAACAATATAAAACAGAATGGAAAACCCTGAGGCAATATTTCTTTACTCCCCAGTTCTTTATGGCCCAACTCAATTCTTTTGAATTATATATGTGTGTGTGTGTGTGTGTGTGTGTGTGTGTGTGTGTGTACATATATATAAAATTGCACTTTAAGTTCAGGATACATGTGCAGATCACGCAGGACTGTCACATAGGTACATACATGGCAATGTGGTTTGCTGCCTTCATGCCCCCATCACCTATATGTGGCATTTCTCCTCATCATGTTATCTCTCCCCAACCTCCCCACACCCTGCTGGCACTCCCATAGTCCCCCCACAACAGACCTCAGTGTGTGATGCTCCCCTCCCTGTGTCCATGTGTTCTCATTGTTCAACACCCGGCTATGAGTGAGAACATGTGGTGTTTGATTTTCTGTTCTTGTGTCAGTTTGCTGAGAATGATGATTTCCAGATTCATCCGTGTCCCTACAAGGGACTCAAACTCATCATTTTTTATGGATGCATGGTGTTCTATGGTGTATATGTGCCACATTTTCCTTGTCCAGTCTATCATCAATGGGCATTTGGGTTGGTTGCAGGTCTTTGCTGTTGTAAACTGTGCTGTAATGAACATACATGTACACGTGTCTTTATAATAGAATGATTTATAATTATTTGGATATATACCCAGTAATGGGATTGCTATTGGTTCAAATGGAATTTCTATTTCTAGGTCCTTGAGGAATTGCCACACTATTTTTCACAACAGTTGAACTAATTTACACTCCCACCAACAGTGTAAAAGTGTTCGTATTTCTCCAGATACTCTCCAGCATCTATTGTCTCTAGATTTTTTAATGATCACCATTCTAACTGGCATGAGTTGGTATCGCAATGTGGTTTTGATTTGCATTTCTCTAATGACCAGTGATGATGAGCATTTTTTCATATGTTTGTTGGCCTCATATATGTTTTCTTTTGAAAAGTGTCTGTTCATATCCTTTGTCCACTTTTGAATGGGTTTGTTTCTTTCTTGTAAATCTGTTTTAGTTCTTGGCAGATTCTGGATATTAGCCCTTTGTCAGCTAGGTAGATTGCAAAAAATTTTTCCCATTCTGTTGGTTGCTGGTTCACTCTAATGGTTGTTTCTTTTGCTGTGCAGAAGCTCTGGAGTTTAATTAGATCCCACTTGTCTATTTTGACTTTCGTTGCCAATTCTCTTGGTGTTTTAGTCATGAAGTCCTTGCCTATGCCCTGAATGGTTGTGCCTAGGTTTTCTTCTAGGGTTTTTATGGTGTTAGGTCTTATGTTTATGTCTTTAATCCATCTTGAGTTAATTTTAGTGTAAGGTGTCAGGAAGGGGTTCAGTTTCTACTTTCTACACCTGGCTAGCCAGTTTTCCCAACACCATTTGTTAAACAAGGAATCCTTTCCCCATTACTTGTTTTTGTCAGGTTTGTCAAAGATCAGATGGTTGTAGATGTGTGACATTGCCTCTGAGGCCTCTGTTCTGCTCCATTTGGTCTATATCTCTGTTTTGGTACAAGTACCAAGCTGTTTTGATTCCTATAGCCTTGCAGTACAGTTTGAAGTCAGGTAGCATGATGCTGCCAGCTTTGTTCTTTTTGCTTAGGATTGTGTTGACTATGCAGGCTCTCTTTTGGTTACATATGAAGTTTAAGGTGGTTTTTTCCTCTTCTCTCAAGAGGGTCACAGGTAGATTCATGGCAATAGCGTTGAATCTGCTGGGAGCTGCACTCCAGAGCTGTTCCTATTTGGCCATCTTGGGAAATGCTGACTTCTCAATTCTTTTTTATAAATTTTTCCCATTGCTATATTTTTAACCAGAATAGTGTGATTTATTTAAAAAATAAAGATTACCCAAAAGTTTATTACTGATTTAGTAAATATACTTTTATTTACATATTCAAAAAAGCATACATAGTAAATAAGAACTTAAGAAATCAGCACAAATGACCTAAGATGGAAACATATCCATGTTGTTGTGTACAGTAGCTTATTCATATTTGTTGCTATATCACATTAAACTAATCCGCAGAATTTATGTATCTATTCTACTGTGGCTAAACATGTGAATGGTTTTAATTTCATCTGTTACAAAATTTTGCATCTATGAACATTCCTCTACATAATTTTGATGGATATTTATATGTATTATGATCTTGCAAATATATAGGACTATGACATAATTTGGGAAAAGAGAGTATACTCCCAAGTTAAAATACATACATCTATTGCATTTCTATGTACTAGCAATGGAATACTGAATTGTGAATACATTTAACAATCCGTTCACAATAGCATCAAAACCAAAATAATTAGGAATTAATTTTCCTAAAGATGTGCAAGGTCTCTACACTAAACTAAAAAAGTATTATAAAGGGAAATTTAAAAAGTCCTAAAATATGGAGAATCAAACTGTCAACTTTCTGCAAATACGTCTGTATATTAAAAGCAATCTAAAACATAATCCCCATGGGATTTTGTGTTGGAAATTTACAATTGTATTACAAAATGTATGTAGGCTACAAAGAGCATAGACAATTAATAGTATTTTTTAAAAGAACATATTTTTAGGTCTTACAATACCTGATATCAAGGTATAATACAAAGTTACTATAATCAAGACATAGGGTCAAGCAATAAAGACCCCAGAACTGAACTCATATTTATACAATCATTTTATTTTTGACAAAGGTATAAAATTATTTGAGGAGGAAAGAAAAGATTTATTGACAAAAGTGTCAGAGTAACTGATGAAATAAGAGAAAAGACACAAAAACACATCATAATTAAATTTCAGAACACCAGTGATGAAAAAAACATCCAGCAGCAGCCAGAGTAAAGAGATGTATTACATACAGAAAACCAACAATTGAAAATACCCTAGAAATTTATCAGAGTTTAAAAATAAATGAAAATGAAACACCACCATTAAAGTACAAAGGAACAAATATTAAGATAAAACTAAACTGTTGTATATGGTTGAGAAATAAAATCAACTGGTAAATGACAAAACAACTTTAAGCAAATATATCCAATATAGACTAAAACAGAGACAGAGAGTATTAAATAAATAACTAATCCTTCAATGCAGACAGTGATGTACATCCACAAGAAACAAAAGTAGAGAACCATGACCTCCAAAAATGGCCAAAGCAAGGAATGAATGACTGACCCTCAAAGACAGAAATACGTGATCTCTCTGATCAATAATTCAAAATAGCAGTTTTAAGGAAACTCAGTGATCTCCATAATAACCAAAAAGCAATTCAGAAATTTAGCAAAGAGATTAAAATAACAATAATTTAAAAAATAGTAATCTTGGAACTGAAAAACACATTTGCTGACATGAAGAATACATTAGAAGGTCTCAACAGCAGAATGAATCAAGCAGAAGAAATAATCAGTATACTTGATGACTGGCTATTTGAAAATAAATAGAGGAGAAAAANAAAAAAAAAAAAAAAAAAAAAAGAAAGGAACAAAAGTTCACCCAAAAGGTACAGAAAATTACCTCAAAAGACTAAAACTAAGAATTACTGTTGTTAAAGTGGTAGTGTAACAAAATCAAAGCATAGAAAGCTTATTAAAAGACATAATCACAAAGAGCTTTCCAAAACTTGAGAAAGAAAGAAATATACAGGTACAGGAAGGTTAGAGAACACCAAATAGACTCAACTCAAATAATACTGCCCCAAGGCATGTAATAATTACATTTTCTAAGTCAAGAACAAAAACAGAATCATAAAAGCATCAAGAGAAATGAAGAAATGATATATAAAAGAGTTTGAATTCTTCAGGCAACAAACTTCTCAATGAAAACTATAGAAGCCAGAGGGGAATGTGATCACATTTTTAAAGGACTGGAAAAAAAAATTGCCACCCAACAATACTGTTTCCAGCTCACCTATCCTTCAAATGTGAAAGAAAAATAAAGTCTTTCTAAGCAAACAAAAGCTGAGAGAATTAACCACCATCAATCCATAGGCATCTTACAAAAACGGCTAAAGGGAGTTCTTCAATCTGAGAGAAAAACAAAAATGTTAATATACAAAAGAAATCATTTGATAGTGTACAACCCACTGGTAAAAATAAGTGCACAGACAAACCCAGAATACTCTAATACTGGAATTGTGGTATATAATCCACTCATAAATCTAATATGAAACCCAAAAGGAAAATCTACCAAAACAATAGTAGTTATAGCAACCTGTTAAGAGATGGACAATATAAAAATATTAAAATTGAGACAATATAAATTTAAGATGTTGGGGGAGTTTGTTTAAATGTAGGGATTTTGTTTTGTCGTTTTTAATTGATTTAAAAATATTTTCTTTGTAATCTAAGATAGGTTGTTCTCTTTAAAATAACCTGTTATATCTATGAGAGTTTTGTAAGCTTTAGGTTATCCCAATGCAAAAACCTATCATAGATTCACTGAAATAAAAAAGCAGCAAATAGAACATACAAGAAAAACATAACCACAAAGGCAGACAGAAAGAAAGGGAAAGAGGAGATACAAAACAACCAGAAAATAAGCAGCAAAAATGGCAGTAGTAAGTCTTTATCTATCGACAATACAACTGAATGCAAACAAACTCAGTTTTTCAGTTAAAGGGCATAAACTGGCTGAATGGGTAAAGAAAACTACACCCAACTATATGCTGCCTACAAGATACCTACTTCATCTATAATGCATATATACTGAAAGTGAATGGATGGAAAGTTATTCCATGCAAATGACAACCAAAAAGGGCAGGAGTTGCTACACATATATCAGATAAAATAGAATAAAAGTCTAAAAAGAGAGAGTGAGTTACTATATACAGATAAAGTGGTCAATTCAGCAAGAAAATATAACAATTATAAATGTCTATACACCCGAAACTGTAGCTCCCAAGTATATAAAACAAACATTAATAGGTCTAACAGGAGAGATAGATTGCAAAACAGAAATGGTAGAGAACTTTAACACTCTACAGTCAGTAATGTATAGATCATCCTGACCAAAAAGCAACAAAGAAATATTAGAGTTAACCTGCACACTAGATCAAACAGACCTAACTGGGATTTACAGAACATTTTACTCAACAGCTGCAGAATTGTATATTCTTTTTATTAGTACATGGAATATCCTAAAGAATAGACCATATTTTACAAAACAAAGCAAGTCTCGATAAATTCAAAATGCCAGAAATCATAGCAACTATCTTCCCTGACCATGACTGTGTAAAACTAAAAATCAACAAGAGAAACACTTCACACAAACATGGAAGTTAAAGAACATGCTCCTGAAAGACCAAGGAGTCAGTGAGGAAATTAAGAAGGAGATTAAAAAATTTTTGAAACAAATGAAAATGAAAACAGCATACCAAAATCTATGAGATACACAAAAACACTACTAAGAGAGAAGAATTTTTGCAATAAATGCCTGTGTGGTGCTTCGTCCTTGTAATCACATTTTAGGAGGCTGACGCAGGAGGATGGCTTGAGGTTAGGAGTTCTAGACCACTGAGCAACATAAGAAGACTTCATCTCTAAAAAAATTAAGAAAATAGCCTGGCATGATGGCATATGGCTGCAGCCCCAGCTAATTAGGACACTGAACTGGGAGAATCATTTGAGCCCAGGAGGTTAAAGATACAGCAACCTATGATAGTGCCACTGCACTCAAGCCTGAGTGACAGAATGAAACCTTGTCTCAAAAAAAAATAAAAGTAGAGAGACTTTAAATAAACAATCTAATGATGAACCTAATAGAACTAGAAAAGCAAGGGGGAAAAAAAGCCCAAAATTAGTAGAACAAAAGAAATAATAAATATCATGATAGAAATAAATGAAATTGAGACAAAATACAGAAGGTCAAAGACATGAGTTATTTTTAAAGACAGACAATATTGACAAACCTTTAGTTAGACTAAGAAAGAAAGAGAAGACCTAAGTAAAATCAGAAGCAAAATGAAGACATAACAACTGAGACCACACAAATCCAAATAATCAATAGAAACTGCTAAAGCAATTATATGCCAACAATTTGGAAACCTGAAAAGAAATGGATAAATTAGTGGACATATACAGCATTCTAAGATTGAACCATGAAGAAATAGGCAACCTCAACAAACCAGTAACAAGCAATGAGATTAAAGCCATAATAAAAAGGATTTTATCAAAGAAAAGCTTGATACCTGATAATTTCATTGCTGAATTCTATCAAAGATTTAAAAGAGAAATAATAGAATTCTATCCAAATTATTAAAAAAATCTTTTATATATTTAGAAATAAAATTTTTAAAGTAATTCAGCAAGAAACATAAATATTATAAACATTTTAAGCAAGGAATGTTAATTTATATCGAATAGACAAATTTTTGCACCTCGAACCACCAACTCATTCTTAAAATATTTTTGTTTTAATTTTTAGTATTTTGAAAATATTTTACATAAATTTGGAGATAAATTTCCCTAAAACTGTGAAGAAAAAATAACAAGAGATAAAGGGTAAAGCTAATGACGTGTTATTATCAATCATGTCATAATTTTGGTTATGCTTTTAGGAGAGAAGATTGCTATTGCCTGTGAATCAATTCATATCATTTCCTTCTATTTGAGGTTCTGCAATAACTGATTCTACCTTACCTATCTGATTACATTTTCTAATTATACAACACAAACCTTCTCTGTGAGCTGAATCAATCGCCATAGTGCTATCCATATCTACCAAGGTCATTTTAGGTATGTCTATGCTTATTTTGCACCTAAATATCTTCTTATTTCTTCTCTGCCAATAAAAATTTATTGTTTCTTAAAGATTCAATTTCCACTTTCTCAATGTAGCATCTTCTTTTATCTGCAGACAAAACAAATTTTTATTTCTCTGAATTCCTAGGAAACGTACACTTTACTGTGTTTTATAACTTGCTTGGGTCCTACGTTTTAAGAAAAAAATGTCTTTATGCATACTTATTTGTAAAGCAGAACTAAACCTCCCCTAGGATTTCCAAACCCTATCATTTTATATACCTCACAGTGGACAGAGCAGATATGAAATACCTCATATTATATACATCACAGTGGACAGAGCAGAGATTATATGCAAAAGAGAGGTATATGTCCAGAAAACATATGTATGAGACTTTGAATGGTAGATCATATTATTGTCCTTAATTATTCACTCTTTCTCTACAGGCAGATTATACAATTCTGTCCTATACCTTCAATTATTAATGTCCTTGGATTTTAATTGATCACCTTGCTTTGGCCAAGCCTGTGAATGAGATGAATGTACACCACATCCAAACACACATTTTGGATGCACTGCCAGTTTTTATGGGCTCTTCTGTTCCTGTGCCCTGTGCCTATGAGAAGGTTATGTCCCACAAAGTTCTTCTGTATATTGGGGTAACAAAATCTGAAGATATACTGTGCAGACCTGAACCTGGACTGCATCCTAAAGCAAGGTCACAGCAGACAAATGTGACGTGGCAGAGAAATAACGATTTGATGTCTAAGTCACCAAAAATTTTAGGTTGTTTATTTTGTACCATATCCTAGCAATATCTGATAGATCCAGCTTCAACATTTAGTACTGAAAGTGCTTGGTGAAAACACGTTAACTATGTATGTATGTATGTATGTATGTATGTATTTACTTATTTATTTATTTTTATTGTTATACTTTAAGTTCCAGGGTACATGTGCAGAACTTGCAGGTTTGTTACATAGGTATACACGTGACATGGTGGTTTGCTGCATCCATGACCCCATCATCTACATTAGGTATTTCTCTTAATACTATCCCTCCCCTATCCCCTCAACCCCTGCTAACTCTCCCCGGGCCTCCCAACCTGACTTTTTAAAATCGCATTCTAATCATCTGTACCTGTGGTAAAGTGAGCTCTGCCATGACATAGACACTTAAGAATTATAATGGAAGGCATCAAATGCAATTTGTAAAAGTATTGGAAAGCTTTTGGTTTAGTTTTGAAATAATGATTTCGTTTTGAAATATGTAAATTCTCATAGAATGGTGTGGTGTTTGGAATGAAGTAAATGTTGAATATGTTTCAAAAAGTAAATCTCATTAATTGTAGAATACTGTATGTGGGTTTTTTTTTTTTTTTTT
>NW_016107503.1:2295631-2297351 GCF_001604975.1 Cebus imitator
CTGTCCCACCCTTGCCCCCGAACAGACCCCAGTGTGTGATGCTCCCTTCCCTGTGTCCATATGTTTTCATTGTTCAACACCTGCCTATGAGTAGAACATATGGTGTTTGATTTTCTGTTCTTGTGTCAGTTTGCTGAGAATGATGGTTTCCAGATTCATCCATGTCCCTACAAAGGACACAAACTCATCGTTTTTTATGGCTGCATAGAATTCCATGGTGTATATGTGCCACATTTTCCTTGTCGAGTCTATTGTTGATGGGCATTTGGATAGGTTCCAGGTCTTTGATATTGTAAACAGTGTCACAATGAACACACATGTGCATGTGTCTTTATAATAGAACAATTTATAGTTCTTTGGGTATATAACCAGTAATGAGATTGCTGGGTCAAATGGAATTTCCATTTTATTTATTATTAAATTGTGTTGAGAACCCAATAGCATTATGTTAATTTTACTTAAATTTCTGTTTGAAGGGTGAAGGAAACTTTGAATGGTAAATTCAATCTGATTTCTGAGCTATGTACTTTTTTCATTTATGTAATTGACCTCGTCTCTTCTATAGTAAAAAATTTGAAGTAGCCATATTAAATTATTAGTGGGAGGCAATATTATTCATTATTAATGACATCCTTGATTACTTCCCTCTGCCTGTCTACCTAGAGTTTCCTATAGAAAGATGTCCCAAATAATAAATAACTCTTAAGAGGATTTAAGACATAATCATAAGCTTTAATATACTTAGTATAGGTAGCTTTTTAATATATTCTTTAACAGAACTTTTATAAATTATTTTACAGCTAACAGCAAACTATGATGAAGGAAATTACAAGATTTACTAAATTCTATACCATAAATATAGTATAAGTAATAAATGAGAAATCTGTATAGTCAAAATTAAAATCTGTTTCTTAATGGCAGAAATTTTTAAAGATATAGTGGTGAACATATTGGTAACTTATTATTAATTTTTAGAGGTGTTTTCTTTTTTCAAGATTTAGATTTTTAATTACATATTAAATATGATTTGCAGGTTGTTAGCTAAGATTACACTGATGTCTTTGGTGCTATTTTCAAAGGATGACCTATTACACATTTTGGTAAATAACCAGTTGATCCCTGTGATATTTTTTTAAATCTTAAATGGCTTAGAAATCTACGGCCAAGAGGAAAGCATTATTAAAAAATTTTCACCTAGCAAAATAAGGATATCCAATTTTTTAACAAAAGAGAGGCTGAGCTACATTTTCATCATGAGATTGAGAGTTTAACAATCTGTAAACAGTATAATTAAACCAATCTATCAATTTATGTAACATTTAAAATTTTCCAAGGAAAGTGATTGTATCTAATGTAGCTATTCCTATTTATTCTTGTCACCAAGGAATATATAACCCACTGAGTATATATTAAGTACAGATGTTGCACTACAATGTAGAAAGAGTTAGCAATAAATATGCCTCCATCATTATAGAAACAATTTAATTGGCCTTCTATTAATGAATGTAATTTTATTTGGAATCTCTTACAAATTATTGACGTTTTAGTAGTCTTAATCATTCAATAAGGCTGGTAGGTAACCTTTTAGTTTACTTTACCTGCATTTAGCTTCATTTCCATGACAACCAGATGAAACAAAATGTAATGTTCCTATATAAATATATATAGGCCGGGTGCGGTGGCTCAAGCCTGTAATCCCAGCACTGTGGGAGGCCGAGGC
>NW_016107503.1:2298706-2300122 GCF_001604975.1 Cebus imitator
CACGTGTGTACCTATGCAACAATCTTGCATGTTCTTCACATGTACCCCAAAACCTAAAATGCAATAAAATAAATAAATGGGAAAAATAAATAAATAAATAAATAAATAAGAGTTAGAGTCTTATTTTATTAGCAGAAAAGTAGAAGTCATGCAGAGCTCTTGTGACCATAAATTTTGGTTCAACACTTCAGTTACAATCCTAGTTAGAGAGCTGAGGCAAAGAATCAGAGCTGCTTTTTCAATACTTTCTTGCTTATGGTCTGTGACTTAGAAGTTCATCATAAAAGTCAATATTGTGGTGAATTTGCTGTCATAAACTGCCATGGAATATTAGAGATGATAACGATAATCTTCAGCTTCTTTATTTTGAAGATGATAAAAATATGTATAAAATTATTCAAAGGGAAATAGCCTTACTCTTGCATAACAAACATCCTACAATCTACTCAGAAAAACATATTTTTAATTTGGAAATAACCTTTGTCTTCCCCAAACCAGATTTTCTTCTTTTTGTATTATAATAATGATTCTAGATGTATTTGCAGTCACTATTCCTAATTACTATGTCAGTTAATTTTGGTTGCATAAATTGCTCTAAAAGTTTGTGGCTTTACACATCAAATAGTTATTTATTACCTAGTCATTCTGTGTATTAGCAGTGACCTGGGCTCAAATAGGCCATTGTATTGCTGGTCTGTGCCAGGATCACACATATCTTCTCAGATAGGCTCACTGTTATGTCTGTAATCAGTTTCTAGTTTATCTCGGGGCTGGCTGACTTCTTATTAGGACATATCTGTTCTTTACTGTGGGGCTCCTGCCTCCAGCAGGCTAGGTGTGGCTCATTCACATATGTTTACCGGAGTTCCCAAGACGGGAAAAGAGCAAACCTCAGAGCACTGTGCTTTTCAAAGGCTCTGCTCACATCATATTTGTCAATGTCCTTTTGCCCAAAATAAGTCTCAAGGCCAGGTTCAAGGACTGGGAAAGTAGACTCCATTTCTTGATGAGAAGATCTGCAATTTTACTTTGCCAAGGGTGCGAATGCCAAGTGGTGAGATATTTTGGCTATTTTCACAAAGTGCCACAACTTGATTAACTCATTTATGCTGCTATTTGTATGTTCAAGTGTTTAATTGAGAGTCTTTCCAGCAGCCTGTATTCAGTATGTGTATGAATCTTTTTCTTTAACAGATTGCTCACTTGTTAGTTTTTTTCTTTCTGTCTGTAATCTTTTTTTTTTTGACTGGACTATTCAGTCTATAAACATTTAGTCTAATTACTTGTATATTTATATTTGCTGTTTGACCAGTTTCTTTTTATCTTTACTCCTTTTTACCTTATTTTAATTATTTTCACTGTTCTATTTCTATATCTCGGTTCACTGCAACCTCCGCCTCCTAGGTTCAGGCAATT